>NC_133160.1:109497256-109800286 GCF_040802235.1 Manis javanica
AACACCTCTTGGAGCTCAGCATACGTCTGCCATCTAGCAGCAGAGGATGATAGATCACCCTGATTGGGCCACACAGCATGAAGTGCAGCTATAAGCCAATCAGGAGGGAGTGATTTCCTGGGTTCTGATGTGCGCTTTGCAACCACTGCCTCAAGGCGGGCTGAACCATCAGGGAAGCCAGCATTCCTATCTCTGATACCAACAGAACAATTCCATCTACCCCTAAGTTCCACAGACACAGGAGCCAAGCTGATATTGACTCTGAGGACTTCTGCCTAAACTGGGAGCCCAAATCCACCAGCTCAGCCTGAGTATAGGGGTGGAGCATAGAGTGGTCCACAGTCTGGGGAAGGGGCTGTGCCTTTCCTTGGAGAGCTCTCAGCTGCTGGGCCTTTATTTTCTTTACAACCACCTGGCATGCTTTCAGTAGAGGAGGGGTCAGTGCCTCAGGCACCACCCCTTCATCCTTCCCCAGCTCCTCCATTTCCAGGGCTGATGGCACCTTTCTCTTCCCTCTCCTTAGTGCCTCCTCTGCTATATCCTTTACCTTTTCTACAGTGCCTCGCAGCAGTGCTAGCTCAGTCTTCAGCAGCTCTCTTATCTTTACCTCAATGCTTCGTAGCTGGCATTCTTGTGCTGCTTCCACCTGGGCTTCCCTCAGGGGTTCCTGTTTTTCCTTTATGGCCTTTTCCTTCTTCAGAGTACCTGGCCATGCTGTGGTCTTGTTCTGTAAGGAATCTTTTACCTCTTCAATGGCATCTTTCTGCCGGTGTTCTCGTGCTGCCTCCTCTCACATCAATGTCATTTCCTTCTTCAGTGAATTCACAGCAGTTTGCAGCTCACATTCTCGTGCTGCCATTTCTTGAGTCTTTTTCAGGACCATGTCCTTCTCTTCTGTAGACTTTTTTAATACTATGAGAAGCAGCCAACCCATAGTCCCCACTGCCTCATGGTTACTCTGTCTCTCAAAAGACCTACTTACCATTCCAAGGGCCCCCTCTAATGCCTCAGGTATCACCTCCACTTGCCTCCAGTCCTGGGGTGGGGCCCAGCCCTCTAGAAGGCAAGCCACCTCAGACCACATACCCATTGGGGGACAATCCACTGTCTCCCCTTTCATAAGGGCATCCCTCTGAAGCATCTCTCCCATAAGGGCAGCCTGTCAATTTCTTTGGTCAACAATGAACCCTGCCAACTTCATCAATTGTCTTGCCAGTGGGTTTCAGCCCCCATCAAGTTCACTATGGATTAAGTGTGACCAAAGAAATGACAGTAGAATGTTTCTTTGGGGTAAAAGGGGTTATTACCCAGCTTGTTCTGGTGGTAGATTGAGTACTAGTGTCTCTACCTCCACCCAGAGCACTGGGCCAAGCTCTCTATATAGTGCAATAATAGCTTGTTGCTTACAGGTGTGGAAGCCATAGACTGGCAACAGACCAGTTACATCATCAAGTGGTTTAAGTTCAGTGAGGTTCCTGGCCATAGGAACCCCAAGTTCACCACACAAAGAAAGGAATGTATGCTTCTGTCTTACTAAAATATAAAGGGATCAGAAGTGAAATAGTTTAATTTGATTTATTTGGAAAGCCATTTTGAGGGCAGAGGATTGGACTCATTTGACAACAGTATTTCACTTTACCAGGCTTCTGGACCAAGATCAATGGCTACTCCCATTTCTTCCTACCTTTTAATTACAAATAAATATTCCAATAACTACTGGGATATTCTGATCTTAAGAAGGTAGACTGAAATTTGTGATGAGATATGTATCCACCCTGCAGTAGAATCCTTTTGCTTTGTCAGGTTTTAAGTCTGAACTCTGTTAGAAGGGTGGAGAATCTTCAATTATGGAGCTGTTTCTGTTGTTATTCTGTTGCAGCCGGAGAGTGCTAACCTCCAGGGCACAGGGCAAGCTTCAGCTGTTTAGCCTCATTGTTAAGAGAAGGGTGGTTCAGCTTTGGTTTCTTTGTAAAGGGTGGGGATGTGAATCTTGTTACGCTTTTACTTGTTAATTTTAAATACATGCTGGGAAGGCCAGTGATTAAATACTAGCTTTAAGTTTGAAAGCAAAAGAAGACAAATTAAAATGATTAAGTCCAAGACACCAGATTAAAAGATTTACAGCTTGTTTAGAGAGATGCAGGAAAATAAAGATAAATTCTGCACAGACCTGGATAAATAGTTGAATAAGCACTTGAAATAATTGAATAAGCACTTCTTGACACCCTTGTGCACTCCTTTTAAAGGTCCTTTTACATCTACCCGTTTCCTTCATATGTTTCTTCCTTCACCTCCATCTCCTCAAATACTTGCACCTGTTGTATTTCTGCTTCTAAGCACTCTGTTGAGCCCAAATGTTAGCAAATTACCTCTACAATATCATTAAATCTATGCAATACCATATGATGTATGTATTAAGATGATTATTATTGATGAATGAAAAAACAAAGGCACAAAGAAGATAAGTAGCTTTGCCCAAAATTACATAGCCTGTAAATGTCAAGAGTTTAACTCAGATAATCTAATAGAAATAGGATGCTTAACCATCAAGCTAAACTAATTGTCATCTCTTCCTTGCTCCTTTCTCCCTGTGGGGAAAATTGAAGTTCCTATGGCCAGGATCCTCACCTGAACCTGAACTACTTGATGATGTAATTGGCCTACTGGTAGGCCACACCCATTGGCAATGAACTCTGATTGACTGAGTCACTATATAGAGAGCTCTGCCCAGTGTTCTGGGTGAAGGCGTAGATAGTGGTGGATTAAGGGTCTGCAGACTGCTGGATGCAGACATGATTTTAGTGCTGGACCTACTGTGATGAGAAGAAAACCAGATATAAACCCTTTTGCCCCAAGAAAGTTGTGTCATCATTTCTTGCTCTCTATGAATCCATCCTGAACTTGCCCAAAACTGAAACCCTAAGGTAAGACAATCCCTCTTCCTTGACCACCAACTTTGTGCTTTTACTTACAAAGCTAATTTAATCTTGCAATTACTTTTAAAAGTAGGTCTGAAAATCGTTACAGACACACACGAAAAAACCCCAAAGCACTAAGGTTCAAAAGGTTGATTAACTTGCCCAAAGTTGCACAGCTAGAAAGTGCTGATGATACCTGAGTTTGAATCTTATCATCTTCCCCCAGAGCCATGAAACTTTCTACGTAAAAGATGAACTTTTAACACAGAGTTTTTTCCAGGCCTGTTTGTGCTTAGATAAGTTGCTAATCTACAATTGTGAAGTTTCAGGCATCCAAGGAAGTTTTTTGGGAAGATGGTTCAGGGAAGCTCCTTAAGTGACATGACACAGTAGCCCCATTTTCCCTTCTTGTAAGGCTGGTGCTGTGCAGTGGAGGATAGGGAGCTCTGCCTTCTGTGCAAACTGCAGAGTAGTCACTGTGCTGGGTGTACCCGGTGACTGTTATCTAAACTTGGTATTTTACATTTGATTGCCTGGCCATTTGACATTGGCGCTCAATCCATTTGGAAATCTAAGTTTGGTTCTTCCTTCCATCTGACCCTGACAATTCAAACAAGGTGGTTTATGAATTACAGTGTGATCAGGCTTCAGAAAGTACCTTAGAGAAGGGATTTTTAATGTCTTTGGAATACATCTCAGTATATGACTAAGTTTTACTTAAGCTAATTTTAAAACAGCTTACATTCTTTGGGCAAATATACATGAAGGTAACCCAGAAGTGAAGTTCAGGTCAAGAGAAAACCATGCAGTCTATAATTAAAGCAGTGTGGCATTCACATATATTATGTAATGTATTTTTCAAAATCTTGAGGCCTCGTTGTTACTTTTCTAGTCAATGTAATATGTAATATGTTAAGTTTCCCTAAGCATTCTTTTCCTTACCTTCAAAGTCAAGACATTGAACTTGTTGATTTTTAAGATCTTTTCCTATAAAACATTTGTCTTGTCTATACTATAATATGCTGTGCTTCTATATCTTTGAGTTTTAAAAATATATAGAAGTATAAAAAGGGTGGATTCATTATTTCATTTATTCATCTGTATTTTCGGTCCACAAATATTTATTGAGAACCTACTATGTGCCAGGCACTGTGTTGACTAGGGTATAAAAAAGGTAAGGGAGACAGCCCCTGCCCTCAAAGAGGTCTACACATAGAATTGGGTAGAGCTCTACGTGGAAAGAAGGCTAATAACATTCTCATGGGTGAAGAACTTCCCAGAGATGACAGATGAAAATGACTCTTCCTTTCATCACAAAACTCACAAAAGGCCCAGTTGTTTCAGAGCTAACAGGTACATGTCACTCTGGAGGCATGCTCTTACCTTTTGTGGGACTTCCTCAGAACCAGGAAGGGCTTTTCTTCATCTTTTTTTATGGTGCATAAATGAATAACACAGGATTCAACCAATAGCCAGTTTATACTCCCTGCTGTCCTTCCAAAGATTCATAGCCCAAAATAAAGGTGCTGCGGAGGTGGAGAACCCAATTTCCATTCTAAGTTTCACACAGTGAGTTTCAGTCAATTAAAATTTCTGTTCCTAAGATACAGTTGCTTATGGAAGCAAGTAGCACCCACATGTTTTGGAAACCATGGTCTTGGTCTGGAGGAACAGTCTTGCCCCAGTATCTGCTGAGACCCAGTCAAGGTGTTCTGTTCAGTTGCTGTGGGGATGTCATGGAGCCAGTTTCCTCTTTTTCAGGCATTGACTTCTTATTACCTGGGTTTTGACTCCTCTGAGCAATACAACAAACATCTTGGGGGTGGGGGGAAGGATACAACATGTTTGTCATTCTTTTTATCCTCACTAATGCACTGGAACTAGGCCATCTGGCTGCCTTTTGGGTAAATCCATTTTATAACAAGATTTTTTTGTGTGTGATTCAGTAATTAAACCCCTTTGGATAGAGTTCAAGATGGACCTGCCTTATGCTGAATTTTGCTTTATAGCAAACTGTTAGTCACAGGTGCCAGTGAATTTATAAATCAGGGTGAGAAATCTCTTACAGATTTCAGAAAATTAATGTTTCCCCAAATTTCCTTGACTTTAGGTCCACTCTTCTTCAGAGGTGAGCAAGGTAAGAATGTGCTTAGAATTGTCCCTGGATTGACATTAAACTGTTAACTGGCATCTTTATCCTAAATCTAATTTCCTAAGGCTCATATGTTGAAATTACGATAAGAGTTTAATGTTGTGACTCACTGCTAAAGACATCATAATAGACATATATTCATTTATTAATTCAATAAATATGTGCTAGATGCTAGGCTGAGGGTTCAGAAATAAGTAGAGAAGCTTGTGAGCTCAGCTTCATTAAGATATGATTCATTAGAGATCCAATATCCCTTTCCTATTACTGTTACGTGGGGGCTTCAAACATCAAAATGTGATTTGACATAACATCATCTCTGGAATATTTTTGGAAAATAATTCATTTCTTTTGAGCAATTACCTTGCCATCTCAAACTCAAAGTACAAATCAGTACAAAAATATGGCTAAAATCAAGTGATCAGTCATTTTTCTCAATATCTTATGGGAAAAATGTCAGCTTCTTGGCTGGTTGTGGTCTTCATTTCTTGTGACATGAGTTATGGAAAGTTAATATTCATTTTGAAATTTTTTTTCTGATCACTGATTGTGAAAATCCCTTTGTAAAACATCATCAGTTTATTGGACATTCCTTTTTGTCTTTCTTCTTGCTCTCTCCTTTGTATCCACTTTCTGGTTGGTGGCATGAGCTGCCTCTCAACAAATCTATGTGTTTTCTTGGCTATGATCTAGTTATAATGTCATTCATATCAGCAACACTTAGAGTTAGTTTGACAAGGAAAGCAACCCTCTGTGACAGTTAATTGGGTAACAATTCACTTTTATATCAAGCTAAATTGTTCGAATCTTTTAAATGGATAGAGTTTGGAACCTCTCCTCAGGCATAAGAATAGCTTGCTTTGGGAAGAGTAGGGTATTTGAGTTCTGGCATTTTCCTTTCTTCGGCATAGATTTGCTTTCCCTTTTGAGCCCCTGTGAATGGTTACTGTGGTCTAGCCTCCTTGAATAGAAACAGAATGTTCCCGCATTCCTGGAAATTCACCAGATAGACCAGACTTCAGAAAAACAAGTGGTGACTTTGACCTCCCTGTGCCTTCTGTGTTGACTGACATAAACCACACCCCTACAAATGGACAGCTGATGTTTGTAATTAGAGGAATGTACTATGTGGCTTAGTTCTTGACTCTGTAAGGACTAAAGGGGTAAGTTAATGGTTTGGTGGGTACAAGACCCATTGTTGAAATTATATTTGGAGTCACACTTGGGAAAGGTTTTCATCTTGTTCTGAGGTTTTTAAAAGCTGCTTATGCAATTTCAAATCACTAGAAAATTCCTGAAAACAAACTTTATCAGGATATTTTTGAAACATTTTTAGTTTTGGTTGGGTCCCATACTTTAAGAGAAAATTATCTAAAGAAGCCAAGACATACTGCCATCCAGACATGTTTACAAAGAGGCAAATTACTACAGGTGCAAAAACCTCTCAAGAGTTCACTGAGTTTAGATAAAATTAAAAATAGTTCATTGCAGTATTGTGAAATGTATTTTTGTCACACATTCTTGTGAGCACTATGGCATGATTAATCCAAAGGATTATCAAACTGATCTTGCATTCACAGGAACTTTGTGTAGTAGTGATATTTTTGGCTGTGGGTTTTGTTCTTGGCTGCAGTAAAATGCTGTCAGTGTAATGTATGGATGTTGGAAGGGGCTGAAATGCATATTGATGAGTTTTTCAACTTGCTAGCTGGAAGCCCTCCTTGTTAGTCAGGGGTAAATTCCCCAAATTTCCCTACTGAGAGTAAAATTCTAAGAACCTGTGCTTCCTCAGGTAAGCGTAGGACAGCTCTCTCAAGTGGAGGCACCCAATGTTAATGATCTGAGTTTACATCAGGGACTCTTGAGTTGATGAAGGCTAAAGTGAACAGGGGTGAGAAGCACAGTGAATATTTAGAATTGTAAACTGAAAATGTGCATCAGGAAGATTGCCCATGCTGGTCAAATTAGTGACCAAAGCAGTGAAGCATGTCACTAAGTAAAGGAATTACCTATTTTGCCAAAAGTCAAACCTGTGATTAAGTACCAAGAAGGGAATGATGGTGGGGCTCCAGGTGAAGAATCAAATAAGACATTTTTTTCTAGCAGAGTTGGCAGAGATTATGCCTTTGGTGGAAGAGTCACTGTTACATAAGAAGGCCAGAAGCTTTTGAGGGTTAATAGATTTTTAGTTTTTATATCCTTTTATATCCAATATACATTAAGCAATGCATTTTAATTTTACTTGAATTAAACTATGGACAGAATTGTTAATTCAAACAAAGTGTTCAGCTATCACAACCATTCCCATTCCTTTCCTCAAGATAAACAGTTTCATTTCCCAACATAAACCTTTGGCTTTTTCTTCTGGTATTCTTGTCATTTGTCTGAATGGCACAGTAATATTGTTATTTCTTGATTTAAAATTTTACACTTTAATATCTGTAGTAAGAAATCAAACAATAAATGATTATACCCACTCCCCTCTGCCCCACATTTATAGGTGTACATGTTACTTCCCTCTATCACTCTGATGGAGTTCTTTTGCCACAAGGCTAAGTCAGTCTTCAGTATTTACACTATTATTATTACATAGATATTATTTGCTACTGAGTCACTTGATATAAAGTGGCTTTACTTTACTTGTGCTATTTTTCTTTTCTAGAGTTAATAATTATCTTTTTAAATTTATTCATGTATTATTAATTCATAAAGTCTATGTAAAAACTGACCAAACACATCAAATAAGCTATCAATTAAATTACCTTTTTTCTTTGAGCCTTTTATGTCTCTCCTGAAGCTTTCAATTTTCTTCTTCTAATTGTAACTATCAATTGCTAGATTTTCTGAGATTTCTTCACAGCCATGTGTGCTTTTTTGTCTTAGACCCTACCTTGCTGGCTTTCATGTCTTTTGCATTATTGATTCACTCCCTAATTCTGTTGGAGTAAATCCTTCAGTAGATTTCTGAGAAAGTTTGCATGTGAGATTGGTATTTTGAAGCAATGTATGTCTGAAAATCTGTGTTCCATTTTCTCAATCATTGGTCCTGTGGCTATAGGATTCTGTTTTTTCAGTGACTACTATTTTAGCTCCCAGTGTTGCTATTGAGAATTCTGGTACTGTTTGGACTATTGATCCTTGTCATGTGACTTGTTTTGTCTTTCTGGAAGCTTTTGCAATATTTCCTTCTATTTTTTTTATTCGTGGTTTTCTTGCTAAGATATTTAAATCTAAAATCACAGACCTGTATTCTTAAGTTCTAGAAAATAGGAAACTTACTTGTATTCTGTTATCAGTAATTTCCTCTTTGACTTTTTTAAAAGATTACTTTTGTAGAACACCTATAAATTGGATGTTAATCTCCTGGATAGATTTTTTTTATTTGTTTTCCCCCATTTGTTTCCCTTTTGGTTCTACTTTCTGAGTCAGTTCTTCAACTTTATTTCACAACATTCCTATTAGTTTTTTTCTTCTCTCATATTTTTAAGTTCCAAAAGTACTTTTCCAGTATCTGAATATTTTTCATTTGTATTATCACATTCTTACTGCATGGTTGCAAACTCTCTTCTTACCTATGTGAGGGTATTATACATTTTCTTTTCATCTTTAATTTTTTGGCCTCTATCTTTTTTGTTAGACTCTCTCTTCAAATGTTAGTTTTCTTACATTAAATAGGTAAGATGTACACCTATTTATGGAAGTATAGAAGATCAGATATTCCAAATGTTTCTCTTAATTAAAATAAAATTTTGGATAAAATTTATATAAAATTTTAATTACATGCATTTAGGTCCTGTAGAAAAGAGAGATTTTGTAGGGAACAAAGTGGAAGAAGGAACTCTTGAAGTTAAGACACACCCACGCATGCTTTTATCCTGAGGAATTTTAAAGAGACAAAGGGACTGAATGAGATCACTGGATTGGATGAGGCTGGACGGGAGCCTTACCATTCTTTGGATACACCTTTAAAAATATTTCATATCATTCCTCATTGCCTTATATTTGATTTAATAATATATAACTTTTCTCCCTCCCAAATTATACCACTGTATAAGGTATGGGAAGATAGAGGGAGAGCGGATTATGGAAAAGGGGAAAATACCAACAGAGTTCTTGGTGGATAGAGTTTGGGAGACTCTTAAATCTATTGCGAGCAAGGGAAAATTTTCTATCACTTACCAACAGAAACTGAGTGGATAAAAAATATTACCTTTACTTTTCTTTGCCCATAACTTTTGTTAGGGGTAAACTGAGTTAGGTTTTCCATAAGGGATAGCTTCTCTCATTTTCCAAGTTGAATATGTTGTGTTTCAATATGTGTTTTTTGTTGTCAGGCAATAATCATGAGATATTTCTTTATTCAAAGCTATATTCTTTATTCAAATATTTTAATCTAAATCTTTATTCAAATTTACATCAAATCTCTTTGATAGTTGTTCACACCATAGCGACCATTTCATGCTTTGTAACTGCAATGATATGGCTAAAGCAGGAAGCTTTCCTTTTCTATATTTTAATCATAGATCTCTACTGAATATCTCTTTTAATATTTTTCTTTTAAATGAAATTTTAAATATTTTATTTCACAAATGAGTCAAGAAAAAGAGAAATTATCCCTCACCATTTGAGTGTAAAAATGCAGTAATATAATACTGAGAGATTTTACAATAGTGTCTAGCTTAAAAGTATTTCAGAGACACAAATCTTAGAGAGAAACATATGTCTCAGCAAGCAGGTGGCTGTGAAAGAAAAGGATCTCTGTAACAGCTGGTCTGCATTTCTGAAAGCTTGAAATACTGCACAGGCATAGCCTTAATATAACCATAACAGACATCATGGTGTGACTTAGGATCAAATAATATATAACAATGAAAAAAAATAAGCTACACATGTTACATGGTGAAGTGTGAAATGGAAGCTCCGAACCATGGAGCAGAACTTAACTGAGTAACTTTAGCACTTCGGCAGGGTTTTGAAATCCCTGGATTGAACTAAAATCTTTTTAAGAAAAATAGTATTTCTCTCTTTGAGAAGTGTTTTATTCATATATCCGCTATCTATTATGGTAGAAATTATTTCTGATTGCTTTATAATCATCTATTATTTACTTAACAAACCTTAATTGGGTGCCTATTGTGTGATAGGTCTCGGGATAGGCACAATGGATACAAAGATGTCCCAAAGTTCTTAGTCTAGTAGTAGAGATGAACAGCAACTTTACAGTAACCTGTACAGGACGATGAGTTCTGTGATTAAAGCATGCTGTATAATGAAGGCCACCTAACCCAGCCTAGAAGTCTTTTAGATGGAGCTGATATTAAGGCCAAGTGAAGAAGAATGGTTAAGAGGTTACTTCTAGGGAGAGGAATAAGCATATACAAAAGTATGAAAGACTTGGCTCAAATGAATAATTCTGAGTTGCATATACTGATATATAGGGTACAAGGCTAGGCAGGTGAAGTTAGTTAAGATTATGAAGGGCCTTGTGTGAAGTCACTGTGGAGTCATTATAGGATTTAGAAGGATCAAACTTGTGGCAGTGTGGCATGTGAGTTACAGGGGATTACAAATGGATATAGGGTGACCAGACACAAGGGTGTTAAAGAATACAAAATGAGAGCTAATGAAGTCTGAAGCCAAGGTAATCACAGTTGATAAAGGCAGATATCAAAAAATTAAGAAATATTTCAAAAAACAGAATTAATTGAAATTGATGATGTTTGATATGGGATAGGGATGTAAGAGAAGGTGATGAGTCAAAGATGATGCCCAGGTCTTTGATTTGAGCAATGACTATGGGTGCTGTCATTCATCTAGACAGGGTAGTCTGGGAAAAGAAGCACATTTGGAGGAAAACTGTTGGGTTCAGTTTGAGAAGGGATCTATTTACAGTGTCTTTAGACATCCAAATGGCAAGTCCCATAAGTCATTAAAAATAAAAAGCCTAGAGATCAGGAGGGTGATCTGGTGTTAGACATGTACACTTGGAAGTTATTGCTAGTGACAGTAGATGATGTCATCAGTGTGCATATATTATCCAGGATGGTTAGCCATGGGGTAAACCTAGAGAAATAGTCTTCAGAAGCAGAAAGAGGAAGCTGTAATAGAGACCGAGAAAACCTAGCTGGTGAAGTCAGAGTGTAATCATGTGAGAGTGGTCTCCTAGAGTCAAAGGAGCTCAAAGAAAGAGCTTGGGTGATAAGGCAATTGCTTCAGTGCAATCAAGCAAGGAATGATGATATAAATTATCATCCAAAATAGAATAAATCTGAGAATGAAAGAGATTGCGATGGTTGATTTTATGTGTCAACTTGACTGAACCATGCAGGATACGATACAGCTATTTGGCTAAATATTATTTCTGGATGTGTCTGCCATGGTGTTTCTAGATGAAATTAGCATTTGAATCATTTGGATGAATAAAGCAGATTGCCTCACCAGTGGGGGTGGGCATCATCTAATCAGTTGAAGGCCTGAAGTGAACAAAAAGGCAGAGGAAGGAGGAATTCACTCTCTGCTTGTCTTGGACTGGATCATTGATTCTCCAGCTCTCAGACCTCAGTTGCACCATTGGCACTCCTGGTTTTCAGATATTCAGACCTAGATTGGAATTTACATCATCAATTCTCCTGGTTCTCAGTTCTCTGGACTTAGACTAGAACTATACCACCAACTTTACTGGGTCTCCAGTTTGCAGGAGCAGATTCTCAGCCTCTATAAACATGTGAGCTAAATACTTATAATATATCTCTTTCTGTATCATCTTTATACCTACCTATCTGTTTCTTTTGTTGGTTGTGTTTCTCTGGAGAGCCCTGGCTCATACAGGGGTTTTGTTAATTGCCACTAATAATTATGATAGAACCACAAGTATAAACCAGAATTTCTCCAGGCAAGCTAAGATATATGGCCATCCTGTATTTGGAAGAATTATTTCAATGAAGTAGTAGGAATCGTGGCTGTACATGACAAGAGTTAAAAAAATGAATAAAATAATAAGAAATTAAAAAACCTGTGTAAAGCTTATTTTTTTAAACTAGTTTATATTTAAAGGGGAGAGACTGAGTGATAGTTAGAGGTGGTTAGAGGGTTAAAGGAGAATGTTTTGCCTGGTAAAGGCATGAGCAATCTTGTATGCAAAAGGGAAAATGTCAACAGAGAGGGAGAACTCAGACAAGTTTATCATAAGAGATAATAAATGATCGAACAACTTCTGCATCACAATTGGAGGGGATAGCAGGATTAACTTCGGAAAAGAGGATAGAATATGTTTTCTAGAGAGAAAGGAGAAAACAAAAATAGAAAGTAAATGCCACAGATATGTGGATGGGTGAATATGAAGCGGACAGGTTTTCACCTGATCGTTTTCTCTCTAAAATACAATAGAAGGCCTTGTGCTAAAAGTGAAGGATGAGATAATGGGAAAGAAAGCATGTGAACAGTAAGTTTGGAATGGTATTCTGTATACTGAAAGACAAACTGATAAAAAACACACTACAGGATTTTTAGGCAATCTTAAGGGCAACTAGACACTATTAAATTGCAGTGATGCAGACCTATACAGTTCTATGGTTTATTTTCCCTCTTCACTTTTGATACTGTGGATTGTGGCATTGGCGCAATGAATTAAAGCACAAAGGAGGGATTTAAGGTCTTGATTACTGTCCACGTGGTAAATGGAGATGGGAGGAGGCTGTGATGGGTTGGAAAGTAGCATTCAATAGAAAGTCTCATTTAGGTGAGGAAACAAAGATGTTAATAGTGCAAACAAGATAGCTAAAGGATAGGAAACTGTTTGGAGAGTGGACATAGAACTTTAAGATTTCAGGGGTGTGTTAGCTCTGGGTGATGGTAAAATCCCTGCTGTGGCCATGGGTGAGATGCTGTCTAGAGCTGATGTTAGTGGATTCAGCCACATTAACATGGAAATCACTGGGAATTATGACTTTAGAGGGGAGAGGAACACTTAAACCAAATAGAAAATTAGATGACTGAAGGGGACAAACATATAGAAATGATGCAGCTGATACAGCCAGACATATTTTTATAAACACGTAGAGAAGCAAAAGTGGTGTGGCCATGTGGAGGTGAAATCACAAATACTGCCTTTCTGCCTAATTCTCAGGAGGACTTACAGGGCTATGGTATCATCAAACTCAGATTTTCCCAAAGATACCGAGATCTAGGACCTTCTGTGAAGAGGAAAGTGGAAGGGTTTGCAAGAGTAAGAGGACTGGTCAAGAGAAAAGAAGAAAAGACCAGCTGGGCAAAATGGTTGAAAGAAAAAAGTATAATGGAAGGGTCTGTCTTAGTTTGGGAGATGCGTAAGGATGAGAGGGGTTCATCCGTTGAAACTTGTACCCTGTTCCCAGTCTTCATAGCCCTTAAAAGCACCTGAGACATATGTGTAGACATGGGATGTATGCTCCAAGAGAGTATTGGCATTTTGTTTATTGCTGTATCCAAAACACATCTGGCACATAGTCACTGTGTGCAAATAATATTTATCAAAGAAAGGAATGAGTGAACCCTGGGAGGTGGGATAGTATGAGACAATGTTTAAGAGCTTTTTGTTTTATTTTTTACTGAAGTGTACTTGATATACAATATTACATTGGTTTCAAGTATACAAATAGTGATTAAACAGTTATGTACATTATTACATACTCACTCCAACCAGTGTGGTTTATATACATTATTATATCCTCACCCCAACCAGTGTAGTTACTATCTGCCAACATAGAAAGATGTGAAGAACTATTGACTGTATTCTCTATGCTGTTCTTTCATCCCTGTGACTAACTTATATTATGATTAAGATTTAGTGCCTTTTTATCCCATTCACCTACTTCATCTACCCACACCAATTCCCCACCCATGGTAACCCACCAGTCAATTTTCAGTGTCTGAGTCTACTGCTGTTTTGTTCATTTTGTTTTTAGATTCCATGTATAAGTGAAATCATATGGTATTTGTCTTTCTCTGCCTGGCTAATTTCACTTAGCATAATATCCTCTAGGCCCATCCATGTTGTCACAAATGGCAGGATTTTTTTCTTTTTTATGGCCGAATAATATTCCACTGTATGTTTGTATCACATCTTCTTTATCTATTCATCTATTGATGGACATTTTGGTTGCTTCTATATCTTGGCTATTGTAAATAACATGGAAATAAACATAGGGGTGCATATATCTTTCCAAAGCAGAGATTTTGTTTTCTTTGGTTAAATTCTTGGAAGGGGACTTACTGGGTGGTATGGTATTTCTATTTTTAGCTTTTTGAGGACCCTCCATACTGTTTTCCATAGTGGCTGCACCAATCTACATTCTCTCCAATAATGCAGGAGGGTTCACTTTTCTCCACATCCTCACCAAAACTAGTTATTTCTTGCTTTTGCATAGCAGCCATTCTACCTGGTGTGAGGTGATATCTCATTGTGGTTTTGATTTGCATTTCCCTGATGTTAGCGATGTAGAGCATTTTTCATGTGCCTTTTGGCCATCTGTATTTCTTCTTTGGAAAATGTCTATTTAGGTCCTCTGCCCATTTTTTAATTGGGTTGTTGTTTTTTTTTTTGGTGTTGAGTTATGAGTTCTTTATATATTTTAGATGTTAACCCCTTATCAGATAAATTATTTATGCATATATTTTCCCATACTATAGGTTGCCTTTATTCTCTTGCTGGTGTCCATTGCTGTACATAAGCTTTTTGGCTTGATGTAGTTCCACTGTTCATTTTTTATTTTGTTTCCCTTGCCCAAGGAGATGTGTCAGGAGAAAATTGCTCACACTTATGTTCAATATATTTTGCCTATGTTTTCTTCTAAGAGTTTTATGGTTTCATGTCATATTTAGATCTTTGATCCATTTTGAGTTTACCTATATGTATGGAGTTATAGTAACCCAGTTTGATTCTCTTGCATGTAGCTGTGCAGTTTTCCCAACACTAGGTATTGAAGAGACTGTCTTTTCCCCATTTATTTCTGTTGCCCTCTTACAGTATATTAACTGACCATATATGTGTGGGTTTATTTATGGACTCTCTATTCTGTTCCATTGATCTATGGGTCTGCTTTGATTACTATAGCTTTGTAGATAGCTTGAAGTCAGGGAGTGTAACACCATCAGCTTTGTTCTTGTTTCTCAAGGTTGCTTTGGCTATTCTAGATCTTTTATGGTTTCATATGAATTTTAGGATTATTTGCACTAGTTCATTGAAAAATGCCATTGGTATTTTGATGGGGATTGCATTGAGTTTGTAAGTTGCTTTGGGCAGGATGGCCATTTTGACAATATTAATTCTTCCTATCCATGAGCATGGGATAGATTTCCATTTATTTGTGTTTTCAATTTCTTTATCAGTGTCTTATAGTTTTCAGAGTACAGGTCTTTCACCCCCTTGGTTAGGTTTATTCCTAGGTATTTTATTCTTTTTGATGCAATTGTAAATGGAATTGTTTTCCTGATGTCTCTTTCTGCTATTTCATTGTTAGTATATAGGAATATAGCAACCTATTTCTGTATATTGATTTTGTATTTTGCAACCTTGCTGAATCCACTTATTAGATCAAATAGTTTTTTGGTGGATCCTTAGGATTTTCTATATAAGCATCATGTCATCAGCAAATAGTTTTACTTTGTCCTTACCAATTTGGATGACTTTTATATTTCTTTTTCTTATCTGATTCTGTGGCTAGGACTTCCAGTACTATGTTGCATAAAAGTGGTGAGAGTTGGCATCCTTGTCTTATTCCCAATTTTAGAGGAAAGTTTTCAGCTTTTTGCCATTGAGTATAATGTTAGTTGTGGGTTTGTCATATATGGTCTTTATTATGTTGAAGTATGCTCTTTCTATACCCATTTTGTTGAGATATTTTATCATGAGCAGATGTTGAATTTTGTCAAACACTTTATCAGTGTCTATTGAGATGATCATATGGTTTTTATCCTTCCTTTTGTTAATGTGGTATATTACATTGATTTATGAATATTGTACCATCCTTGCATCCCTGGAATAAATCCCACTTGTTCATGATGGATGAGCCTTTTAATATATTTTGAATTCAGTTTGCCAATATCTATTTGAGGACTTTTGCATATTTGCTCATCAGGAATATTGGTCTAAAATTTTCTCTTTTTGTAGTGTCTTCGGTTTTTTAGAAGATGCTGGCTTCATAGAATGAGTTTGAAAGTATTCCCCCCAACTTTTTGGAATACTTTAAGAAGGATGGGTATTAGCTCTTCTTTAAATGTTTGGTAGAATTCAGCTGTGAAGCCATCTGCTCCTGGAATTTTAGTTTTATGGGATTTTTGGATTTCCCATTTAATTTCTTTACTGGTAATTGGTCTGTTCAGATTTTCTATTTCTTCCTTGGTCAGTCCTGGAAGGTTTACTTTTCTAGGGATTTGTCCACTTCTAAGTTGTCCCATTTTTGGCATATAATTTTTCATGGAATTCTTTAATAATTCTTTGTATTTCTGTGGTGTCAGTTGTAAGTTTTCCTTTTTCTTTGTTTATGAATTTGTGTCTTCTCTCTTTTTTTCTTGGTAAGACTGGCTAGGGTTTTGTTCATTTTGTTTACCTTCTCAAAGAACCAGCTTTTGGTTTCACTGATTTTTCTATTGTTTCATTCTCTATTTTATTTATTTCTGCTCGGACCTTTATCATTTCCCTCTTTCTACAACTTTGGACTTCATTTGTTCTTTTTATAGTTTCTTTAATTGTGATTTTAGACTTTATTTGGGATTGTTCTTCTTTCTTGAGGTAGGCCTGTCTTGCTATGTACTTCCTCTTGAAACTTACTTTGCAGCATCCTACATATTTTAATTGTTGTATATTTTTGTCTCCATATATTGTTTGATTTCCTCTTTGTTCATTGCTCCATTGAATATTTAGAAGCATGTTGTTTAGCCTCCACATATTTGTGTGTTTTTTTGTTTTCTTCACATAATTTCTAGTTTCATGTCATTGTGATCTGAAAACATTATTGGTACAATATCCATCTTTTTAAATTTACTGAGACTCTTTTTGTGTCCTCATATGTGATCTATTCTGGAGAATGTTGCATGTGCACCTGAGAAAAATGTTTATCCTGCTGTTTTTGAGTGAAACATTCTGTATATATCTGTTAAGTCCATCTGGTTGAATGTGTCATTCAATGCCTCTATTTCCCTATTTTCTGTCTGTCTGATCTGTCCATTGATGTAAATGGGGTGTTAAAATTCTCTGATTGTGTTGCTGTTTCCCCCTTTGGATCTGTTAGTGTTTGTTTCATATATTTAGTTGCTCCTATGTGGGGTGCTTGGATATTTACAATTGTCATATCCTCTTGTTAGGCTGATCCCTTTATCATTATGTAATATCTTTCTTTGTCTCTTGTTACTTTCTTTGTGTGAAGTATTTTTTTCTGATATAAGCACTGCTACTCCTGCTTTTTCTCTCTTTAAGTTGCATGAAATATCTTTTTCCATCCCTTCACTTTTAGTCTGTGTATGTTTTGAGTCTGAAATGAGTCTCTTGTAGACAGCAAATAGATGCATCTTGTTTCTTTATCCATTCTGCCACTCCATGTCTTTTGCTTGGTACATTCAGTCCATTTACATTTAAAGTAATTATTGATAAGTATGTATTTTATTCCCATTTAATTAATTGTTTTCTGGTTGTTTTTGTAGTTCCTCTTCCTCTCTTATGTTCTTCTCTTGTTATTTGATGGTTTTCCTTAATATTATGCTTGGATTTCTTTTTTAAAAATTGTTTTATGTATCTATCATAGACTTTTTGTTTGTCTTACTATAAGATTCATAGATAGTTTCCTAAATATATAACAGTCTGTATTAGGTTGATAGTCACTCTACTTTGAACCCAATCTAAAAGTACTACTTTTTCTTCTTCTTCTTCCTCATTTTGTGTATAAGATGTAATAAAGCCAGGAAAGTGTCCTCCCTTTGCCTGCCAGTCAGCAAAATCTCCCTCTACTTGCCAGGCAGCAAATTTGTACTGCTGTTGGGTCCAGTGGACTGGGTGGGGCATGTGTTCAGGGAAGTGCCATGGTGGGGCTGAGCCTCTAGCAAGGGAGATTGTGCATTTAGACCTTGTTCATGTAGGTGCCTTACCAGTTGAGCTTGGGTAGGTCAAGAAAAGATGGGAAAGTGTTCTTCCATCTGCCAGGCAGCACAGTCTAACTGTACAGGTGAGCAGGGTGTGCAAGGAAGTAATGCAGGGCTGAGCCAGCAACCAAGGAGACGGAGATTTGGGGGTTGGCTCCTGCAAGGCCCCTACCAGTTGTGCTGAGGGAAGGCTGGTGAAGCATCATCCACCTGCACTTTTTCCACCGGAGAGAGCTTCCTCCAACCCCAGTCCCTCTGGCACACTTCTCACTGCTGGTAAATCATTCAAACTTCTCCCTCTGTGTTGGGTCTCAGTGGAACCAATGGAGTGTGCCTTTCCTCCATAGACAGGAGTCTCGGCCTCCCAGAGTGCCCCAAATCTCTCTGGTGTCCAGCACCATTAATTATCAAAGCCCAATGCAATGTGGACTCAGGTTTTCAGAGCAGATCTCAGGTCCAGGTGTGCAGGATTCCTGAGCGCTTATCCCCTTCCAGTTCTGTTCCTTTCCCTCCTGCTTTTGGGCTGGGATAGGGAAAGGGCTTGGGTCCAGATTGATCATGGCTCTGCCACTTTACCCTTTTCTATGTCTTCTTCTCTTCTTCCTCAGGTGTAGGTGGTCTGTTCCGCAATTGGGTCATTTTCAGGGATAGTTGTATTTCCTGTAGTTACTTTGGTATGTACGTGGGAGGAGGATTCCACCCTGCTTCCTGCTCCATCTTTCTCCCCTCACTGACAAGAACATGAGCTTTAAATCAAGGAGTTTCAAGTTGTGATCCTGTGGGGAGTCTTGGGCAAGCTCTAAAACTTCTTGAAGTTTCAACACCCTCATCTATTAATTATAGATTACATTAATAACTGCTTCAGAGTTCCTGAAAGTATCTGGTACCTAGTTAGCCCTTGATAAATGACAACTATTGCTGCAACTATTATTTGTTTTTCCATGATTGATATTTTTTTATTAAGGTATCATTGATATATACTCTTATAAAGGTTTCACATGAAAAATATTGTGGTTACTACAGTCACCTATGTTATCGAGTCCCCCCCACACTCCATTGCAGTCACTATCCATCAGTATAGTAAGATGCCACAGAGTCACTAATTGTCTTCTCTGTGCCACTATTATTTTATAACTTTATTTTTTTGGGAGGAAATCTGGGAAGATGATAACTTGAAGCTGGAGCTCTGAGATTCTTTTATCATGTTTCCAAGCTCAATACTGGTAAGAAGTTCTAGAAGTGATAAACCAAGTTCAAAATTAGTTAACTCTTTATAAAGAGAGAATGCCTTCCTTACATTTTAATAAAAGCTACAAAATTTCTACCCAGTGACTTCACAAGTGCTTTTTTGGATTTAAGTTTTTTGGGTAAAACTTGGATTGCCTGGACAGAATGGCAAGGATGATTTTTTATTCTGTGAATAGTGCAATTATTTTTCCTTTTTTAAATCTGTTCTGACCTTGGAAAAAGGCAAAATGCTGAGGGAGGGTGTAGCTGTGATTTCTAGTTAGTTTGTGCCTTTCCTGTATTTTCTTTGATTTTGTAAACTTTTGAGTTCTACTGATAATTACTGTCTATAGTATTCACTTTTCTCAGAAATCTTGGGTGTACCTGAGTCATCAGAAAGAATAAGAAATCTTAACACAAAATTATTTTAAATTATTAATAGGAAACATTGTATTGTATCAAATGTGCATGAGGAGAATTTAGGTGTGAGCTCTATCAGCAAACCCACCTATCTTACCTAAATCTGGTATTTATTTCTTCCCTGGGTTGTGCTGGGATCTTGTGTCTTAGTTGAGTCTTGGCTTTCTTGACTTTATGCTTTGACTTTAATTCCTTCTCTATCAGCCCTGGAAACGTCTTTGTTGGGGATAGGTAGCTCATTCCTTCTCTAAAACTCACTCTAATACCCTTCAATGTGCATGGCTCTTGGAGAAGCCAGGAAAATTACTTCCACTGATTCTTCCATTTACACTGATTCTGGCCAAGCCTATACTTTCCTCAAGCTGTGATCCTTTTGCTTTCTTGCTTTAAAAGTCCACAGATTTTTTTTAAATCCAGGGATCACTTTAAGTACAATAGCAAACTCATTGCAGGGCTGTGGAAACTTGATCCTCACTGAAATGCAGGCCTTTGTGCAGCCCCACAGGTCCTGAAGATCAGCCAAACAAGCTATTGATTCTACAGTAGAGAAACAGAATTACTACTTCTTAACATGATGGGCATTGATTTGTTTTTTCATGGCAACTTTCTATATCTAAAGATTTTAATTTGACAGCCCAAATTGTTGATTTTTGGAATTATTTAATTATATCAGTTTGACTTTTTAAAACCCCACCAAATTCTCCTATAATATTTTCAGTATTTGCTGAAGGATGACATCCTCCTTGCCTTAATCATGTGCCAGATTACTCGTAAACCTGGACCATATGCCACTGCAATTTGCTGATGGGCCCAAGCTGTTTTGGTAGATAAAAAATCCAAGGAGATTAGAATGGCTCAGTCCTCACTGTGAATGGAGCAGCAGCAGTATGGGAGCCACGTGCTCTCCTCTCTTCTTGTCCATACATCACCTATATTCTTTTCACTTAGGTCACTGGTCACCCAAAACCCTGAGATCATATCAATGCCCACAGAAATTTATTTCACCCTAATAAGATCTTTCTTTAGAAACACAGACAGAAACCAAGTTTCAGAGACATACAGATCAAACAAAGGATGGACTAAAGATTGTTATGTGCAAAAGTAAGAAATGTTTTCCCAGTTTTGGCTTTAGGATGGTCCTGGGGGGATAATACTGTGAAACTGATGAGTGACATAAAGCATCTTTCTCTTTTCCTTGGCTCCTGTTTTCTCCTCAGCACAGCTGATGATGCTATCCTCTGTCCTCAATGCTTAAATGAGTACAGGTTTTTCTGTTTACAATAAAATGATCCTCTATGACTCTTGACATGAAATCAGAACCAGTGGTTGACTACATTATTAAAATTTAAAATGACCTTTGGGAAAATATAATTTTCTGGAAGTCACTTTCCTTTATTTCCACTTGTCCTTTCTGTTGCAAGTGAAATTTTTCCCAAATAAGGAGGTCATTGTGATTTATTCTTTTTTGTGTCTTAAAATCCATTTTCTTGATAGAAACCACTTGTTTTAAATATCTGAATTTTCAGTGTGGGTTTTTTTCTCATTTATCTGATGTATAGGAGTTGCTAGTTTTGAGGTTTCTTTTAGAGGAAATTGTTTCATATGTAGCTGTACATTCAGTATGTCCATGGGAGGAGTTGAGTTCAAGATCCTGCTAAATCTTCGTCTTGAACCTGCACCTCTCTGGTTGCCACATATCTGTGTGTAGGGAACCCAGCATATCCAATAGGGCTATAATCCACTTTGCATGGGCTGGAGGTCATTCAGGCTTCTCATGCTTCCAGATTATTACTTGATCTGCTATGTTCTCATTTTCTCCAGTTTTGACAAATGCTGAAATATAGAGCATCCTATGGAAGCAACACTGTCCATGGGAAAATGATACATTATTATTTTTATGGATTTACTCACATTTATAATTTTTCTGAAATAAAGCTCTTTACAAATTAAGGGCATTATATACATACATATTTTGCATATGTTTTTCACCAGTTCATTACTAAATTTTATTTTGACATTGTTTTTTTTACTTAGAAATATTTTGTGCATACCCACTTTATTTAAATGCAAAATTGAAAAAGAACAACTGACATTGTAAAATTACTAAGAAAGCATTCTTTAGAAAAAGAATATCTTCTCTTCAGAGAGAACATAAAAACAATAAACTAAGTGTATTGGTTCCCTGTTAAGTGACCTACCCAGTAATAGTAGAGCTTGCACTGAATAGGAGTCGGTAGGACTATATATCATTATTTTACACTTGCCTTTTTTGGTTTCATCCTTTCCTACTTTCTCAGGGTGGCAGGTGATATGGTTATAAATAACCTTGAGTTCATATCATCCCAATTCAGTGACTCTACAAGAGTGAAAAATCTCCTGTAAGCCTCTGCATTAAAAATTCTAGGGATTTTGGGCTATTTATATGTATATATACCTGAACTGGTGACCATGGCCATTGAACTGATACCACAATTGGCCCTGCCAGAGTCACAGGCCCCATATTGCACCCAGGTTCCAGTAACTGGGGACTTATCTGGTCTCTCCATCTTTTTTCCATATGTACATGGAGGGCAAGGTGGTATGATTATATATGCACATAATCAATGTGAATGCCATGAGCTTAGGGTTTTTCTACATGGCTTTTGGAATTAAGCTGGAGAAACATATGTTTGAAGTCATTATGCTTCTACTGCTAAACTTTGTCCCTGAAATGGCCTAAGAAAGTGAACACTTCTGAAAATAATTATCTTTTTAGTCTGAGATCAATTATATAATTAAACACACAAAAAAACCTCTGTCACATGGAAAAGGCTTAAGTGGATATATTTACAGTGATTAGGAAACAAAAGAATTGATGATGAGTGCTCTGGGTTATGAGAAGCCTTTTTCAGCTACCAACTTAAAAATATTTTGAAGTCCCTGTTTGTCAAATAAAAGCTTAGCAATACCACACTGTATAAGGAGGTATTTATTTAGTTTCAATAGCTAAATAATTGCCATTTAAAGCATTCTTAAAATCTTCAGACATCTTAAGTAGTTCTTATAAACAGAGTATAAGATGTAGGAAGTGTGAAATCAAAAATGTTTTCACTCATTAGAGATGACCTTATATAGATTCATCACTTATGAGTTATCAAGACATCTGTAACTTGTGAAAATGATTTTCCTGTCTTATTCCCAAATATTATGGATTTTCTCTTTATATTTGAAAACATTTAAATATGCAAATACACATATTGAAGGGTATATTTTTTCACATTCAATAATACCAAGTTGCTAAAATGGGAGCTAAAAAATCCATTGTTAAGACATCTCAACAGAGCATTACTAAACATAGTACCAAAATTCTGTATGTCCCTGGGCTCCTTCACAGAAAAGGTCACCTTTCTACAGGTATTGGGATATAGAGAAACAGTCAATAATGTCAAGTACATTTTTTTACTTGTATACTGAAAATAAAGTAAATGAGCATAAATTTTAAACTTTTTAAAAGTAAGTGGTGAATGGAAGATCAATGGGCTGGATGAAAGGGTTAAGCAGATAGAGAAATGGAAATCTGTTTTATATCTGTTTTCACACAATCACTTCAAAGAAGGAGATGAGAGACTGTGTTTTAAGTTGGTTGGAAATAGTTTTAAATAGGCTGCTTTGCAAGTATGATTATGCCCACTGGCATCTACATTGGGTGTGTCACACCCTGCCTGACATCTTGTTGCGCCACTTCCTCCTCAGGCCACTGCTGCAGCAACCAATGGTGTGCAGCCATAACACAACAGGACTTTGCCTCGATTGCACAACCATATCTGTGCCTCCACAGAGCAGTGTGAGGCTGAAATGGGGTCAGCA
This sequence comes from Manis javanica, assembly GCF_040802235.1. Lineage (NCBI taxonomy): Eukaryota > Metazoa > Chordata > Mammalia > Pholidota > Manidae > Manis > Manis javanica. The sequence continues at coordinate 109,520,927 of NC_133160.1, forward strand.
GGTGCCAGGTGCTATGGAGAAAAGTGAGACAGAGAAGCAGAAAAGGGGTGCTAGATTGTGTAGAGGGGTGGGCTGCAATTTTTAATAAGGTGTCAATGAAGATCTTGCTGGGAAGACAGAATTGCCCAAAATTCCAAAAGGAGTGAGAGAGTGAGCTCTGGGGGAGGAGCCTTCTGGGCACAGGGAACAGGGCAGAACTTCTGAACTAGCAGCCTGGCTGGAATGGTCATGAGAGCCAAGGAAGCCAGTGTTCCTGGAAGAGAGCCAGAGAGGCAGAAAAGCAAGAGACAAGCTGCAAGATAATGGGGCCAAGATGTGCAGATCCTCAAGGGCCTCTCTGAAGATGATGGCTTATGCTTTGATGAGACAGGAGCTCAATGGGAAGTCTTCAGCAAAGGAAGCAACGTGATGTGGTTGGTGTTGAGACTAGACTGGAGAATGTGTGGGCAACTGTAGAAGCAGAGCATCTGTTAGGAAATTTATTGTAATAATTCAGTCAAGAGGTAATGGTGGCTTTGTAAAGTGCAGAAGCAATAGATGCAGAAAGATGAGGTGAGATTCTGGATATATTTAGAAGGTAGAACCTTCTAAATAATAATAGAAACTGCTAACTTCTAATAGAAACTGCTAACAGGCAAGATGTGAGATATGAGGAGAGGAATGAGGGATAATTTCGAAGTCCTAATTGCAAGACTGGTAGGAAAATGTTGCTATTGACTAAGACTGGGAAGACTTTGGCAATTGGTAGGTTTGGGGAGGGGATCAGGTTTTAGATACAGTAAGTTTGAGATACCTATTAGAAATCAAAATGAAAATATAAATTAGGCAGTAGACTGGGTATGTGCATCCAGAGTACAGGAAAGTGCCTGGGTGACTTATAAATTTGGGTGATATTTAAAGTCATAAAAATGGATGAATGGCTGAGATAGTGTATACAGGGAGAAAAGAGGGGTTCTGAGATCTGAGCCTTGGGTCACTCCAATGTTGGGACCTAAGGAGAGATTGGAAAGAAGCCAGAGAAGAAGTGGACATTGAAGGAGAGGATAACTCAAAGTGTAGTATCTTGGCAGCCAAATGAACAAAGGAGTTTCAACTGTGTCAAGCCCTACAGAGAGGTATATGGGATGAAGACAGAGTTCACCATCAGACTTAGCACTGCGGAGGTCACTGGCAATCTGCAGAGCAGTTTCAGTAGAGTGGTGGGGGCAAAATCAGAGGAAGTTTAAGAGGAAAGAAGAAGATAGTTAAAAACAGCAACTATAAACAATGTCTAAAGGGAAGACCAGAGTGTAGTTGGAAGGGATCTATGAGGTTGAGAAGGATTCTTTTTTAATATGGGAGAGGTAACAGAATGCATATAAACTGTTAGAAGCTATTTGGTAAGGAGGAAAAATTGGTGCTGCAAGGAAAGAGAAAAAATTCGAGTTATGACCTTGAGTGGCAAGAGGTCATGTGATCCAGTGTACAAGGGATATTAGATAGCAGCACAGTTTGTACCAAACACCAGGATGACAGGAAGCTGGGAAGAATACATGAGCATGGGCACATAGAGGTGGTTAGATGTATTGATGAAAGCTTGTGGAGTAGGGAGGGGGCAGGATGTCATTGTTTCTATTTCCTGTGAAATAGGAAGCAAGGTCAACAGCTGAAGTGAAGATGGGAGAGGTGTTGGGTGTATGAGGAGAGAGAACAAGGTTTGAACAGTCCTTTGGAAGTGTGGGAGAGCAACTGGATTAGGAAAACATATATGGTTCCTGAGCAACATAAAGGACCCATTTGACAGTGGGACATGTACATTTAAAGTTGTGTTCTTTTTCCAGCCATGCTTACTGGGTGGAGGAGCAGAGCTATCAGAGGTGGTTTTGCAGTCTAATATGCTAAAATGAAAGGTGCAGTGGAACTGATGGTGTATACAGGGAGGACTTTCAGGACAGCAATGATTCCATACTGGAGAGATTCATGCTTTCTTTCAGATCAGTTCCCTCCTCTGACTTTAGTCTTTCCATTAAAGGTACCACCTCTTATTCATCTAACTCCAGAATCCCAGAATCATTTTTATATTTTCTTTGCTCTCACTACATAACTATACCCAATCACCAAGTAGCTGCTCTGTCACCATTCTCACCATTATCACCATCATAGAAGCTAAATGTAGGAGCTGACAATGCATGGAAGGGTAGAGCAGTGTAAGGCAGGAATAGCAGTCTAGTGTCAGAATATGGAGGTTCTAGAAATCTGAGTGCAGAATGCTATCTTTAATTAAGCAGGTTTCCCCAGATTGAGCATCCCAGGAGAACCAGGAGGAAGCTGCATGGTCCTTTCTGATCTAAACACAGAAATCTGACTTAAAAAGGAACCAGTTTTATAAATAAATTTTATTGGGCCACAGCCACAACCATTTCTTTACATATTGTCCATGGCTGTTTTCAAACTTCAACAGCAGAGTTGACTGATTGCAACAGAAACTGTACAGCATGCACAGCCGAAAATAATTACTATCTGGGCCCTTCCTGGAGAAAGTTTGCTAACTCCTGCTCTAAAGTAAAAAGAAGGTGTCACAGTGGGAGCTTTCAAACTGACCAGTCATGGCCCTCATTGTAGAATTGAACCTTGTAACTTTTAATGAAAATTGACAATATTTATAGAGCAGTATCTACAAAATGATCAAATTTCTGTGAGATTAGAGGGAAATTCCTGCCCCTCATCTCCTCTCTCCAGAGATGTCCCCTAAGATAACACAAAATACATGAACTGCACCCAGATTTAAACATCAATTTTAGGATGATTGCCAGACCAGATGGTTAGAAAAGCTAAATACCATCGATTTATTTCTTACCCTTTATGAAGCAACATTAGAGACAATGGACCTTATCAGAATAAATGAGAATAAACAACAGAATGCAGATCAGAGGAGAATTGAGAACAAATGCTATTGGAATTTTTATGCTATAATTAATTTTGTATGTAGAAAAGTACTAATTATTAGCAAATTATAAACTGCATCAACCAAGCTTTAGCTCATGGCAGCTGGGCAAGGATGGACATTTCTGTTTCATGAATGTCACTTCTCCTTATGTAGTATTGTGACTATGAATTCCAACGCCCTGAGAATACTCTCTTGCACATGAAATTAATCATCCATCAAATACCTTTTGAGCACTTAGTACATATTAGAAGCTGGGAAAACAATAATTAATGAGACCTGATCCCTGTAGATATATTGTAGTACCGTGGTGATTTGCACCCAGAACTGCTTCAGTAGTTCTTAGATTGTTTTGGAGCACAGACCCTTCCTTATGAGAATGGGATCAAAGCTGCAAAAAATGTGCAAAGGCACATATAAATAGAAGTTTACATATAATTTCTAGAGCTGTTTTTAATTTCTTGATCATTTATGGAAGTGCATACAGCTGTTAACCCTGTTTTTAGGATCTTCACAGCACAGCATTGGCACAACAGAAAGGTAAGCCAGTGTATAGGGGTGTGTGTGTGTGTGTGTGTGTGTACATGCACACATGCAAGTGTCTTAGTTTCTTCAGGAGCTCAAGATGGAATAATATTTTCCAGGTGGGAGGAATGGCTTATGCAAAGTAGTGAGACAGTGTGTGGCAGGGGAGTTCAGGAAGCCAAGGCAGTTTGGTGTGACACATCCTGAGGGTGGGAGGCTAAAGCCAAGGGTGAAGAGACTGGACAGAGACTAGAGACAGGATACTGTCAAATTTTGCCTATTGCATGACCTAACCTGTCTCTTTCCCTTTGGGGATCACACATCCCTAATGGGGACGCTTACTATGGGACATGGTGTTTATCACAGAGCACTTAAAGACACATATTTGTTTCTGGCTGGTTATTGCTGATTTACTTTGATCCTCCTTCCTCCTTTCTTCCCTTCCTCCCTCCCATCCTTCCTTCTTAAAGCATATGCTACTAAACAAGAACCTTTATGTGTATTCTTTCACAGTATTTAATTTAATTTTGTAGCACTCCTGCTAGGTAGATTTTATTTTACCTATCTCACCCACAAAAAAACTGAGATCTAGAAAGGTAACTAACTGATCCATCTCCCACAACTAAAAGTGACAGAGGAGGGAATAGAACATCATTTTTTCTGACTCCAGGTTCTATATTTTTTCCTTTGGGCTGAAGATACTGAGCTAAGTAATTCTTTTTTTTTTTTTAAAGAGTAATTGATTATTTCTGGCTAATGTAGAATACTCCCTTAGGGTAAGGCAGGTTATTGAAAGTAAAACCATACTTTCATATAGAAGTAAAACCATACTTCTAACTTAGTAATTTTATTTAGGCCAAGAATTTTGAGTGGAACAAGAAATAGGACTTATTTCTATGTTTTAGTGAACCTTCCCTCTGTTCTGCCCTAACTTGGGTTTTTATTTTGGTAGCAAGAAAGTTAGAGGAAGGCTTAGAGCTGGGGTGGAGCTGAGCAATCTAGTCAGGCTGGGAAAGCACTGGAAGGGCTAAGACGTGGGTCAAATGGTGCTGGGAATTCCTCTGAAACAAATCCCAAGCAATAGACAAAATGGGTGTTATAAATAGAATTATACATTAAGAACTTAAATTACTTTCACCTTCTCCAGGGGCCACAAAAATATATAAATGCATAATCATGAAGTGGAGAGAGCAATGATGGCTGAAGGACAGCCCTCTCCAGGGTCCACCATGGAGGAATATCCTCTGTGAACCATGCTTTCTGGCATAATAGATTGTTTCTGGAAGGCATTTCCAAAATTTAAACCCAACTAACACATTAACTTCTATTGAGAACTATATACCTATTAAGGACTAAGGAGTCTGAGTTGATAGACTAAGAAGAAAGGAACAGTGCACACATAAATTTTGGTTGTGATAAGATCTGGAAGGTTAGGCCTTCAAGAAGGTCAGACTTCGGTGTGGCCCTTTAACAGCAGCAGAGTGCAGTTTAAGGATATTCAAAATACAACAGAAGAAGCAAAGGCAATGGTGATTGAAGCTGTCAAAAGGGAGGAGGCTGCAGTACATGAATCCGACTTGCTTTGTAATTGTGCTGAGGGCCTGCTCTGAATATAATACAATAAGATTCATCACTTGGGGAAATGATTTATAGTAAGACTTTGAATCATATTCACAAGAAAGGAAAAACATGTCAAGGACACCTCCCAGTGTTGCATAAATGACGGGAGGCATTTCTGGAACAGAGCATGTTGAGTGCTGTTTGTGTATTCCACTCTGAAGGACAACCTCTAACCCTGTTAACCCAGAGCCAGTCAAGTCACAGCTCTGTTTTTGTGGAAGTTGCTGTGACCTCTCCAGCATGATTTCCCCTCTGCTGGATCCCAAGCACAGTCCCATTTCACAGGCTTGCATCATCTCCTCGGAACCCGGCCAGGTGGAGAGGGAACAGCTGGGAAAGAATAATTTGTAATAAAGCCCCAAGGATTCTACGGAGGGTCCAGGAATCCCCTTTACTAAATAAATTTAAGGAGCCTGAGGGCATTTTCATCCAAGATAAAGGCAGTGTGAGAAGAAGAAAGCAAAATGCAAGTTGAGTGGCACAGTCATGTTGCAGGGCAAAAGATATTTGTAACAAGGCAACAAGTTTTGTATATTTTTTAGCATTTGGTAATATGACGACAGACTTGTTTACTAAAGCCTAAGAACAGATGCTCTTGATACAGCAACAGGGTGCAAAGTCCTGCAGCAAATCCAGAGTCCCACTGCATTTTCATAATTTAAATTTATATTTTAAAGGCTTTCAGTTGTTTAGTGTCACTGTCCACATTATGATTCATTTAAAAAAGAAATCTCAGTTTCTAAAACGATTCTTTAGAACTGTCAATAGATTCATAGTATGAGCTGAAATTAAAGAGACTATCAGTTATCATTCAATCTTACCTCATTCCTCTAAATCAAAAGCCACTGTTACTAATGCATATCTCCAAGAAATGCAAAGCAATTTTCCCCTCTATTTTGATTATTTGAATGAATTTCATTGTTGCTTCATGATTTACAAACTGGTGCTGTTGTGGAACTTTTAATCTCTCTGTGCCTCTGTAATTGCAGCTACAAAATAGAGGTACTATCAGAATCTGCCTGATACAGTTGTTTGAGAATTAAATGGAGTAATATATGTAAAGTGCTAAGCAAAATGCTGTGGCATAGAAAGTGCTCAGTAATTGCCAACTATTATAATCTTTATCATTACCATCATTATTCATTTAAATTCAGGTTAGTCAAGAACACAGTAATTTTAAAAAGATGAATTTTAAGTTTGAAGATAGCATCTAACTTCTGATTATTAGCTTTACATAATTATCACTACTTTCTAATTTGAAAGTGTACAAAAAATTTTAGTGCCCTCCAAATGTGTTTGGTAAGGGAGTTCTATATACACAGGGAGAAATTTTAGAAAAATTGTATCAAATTCTGAAAATATCCAGATTTAATTTTCAGGCATGGCAATGTTTGATATGTGACATGTCTAAACATCTCAGTGATTAAGATGCATTGATAATCACTTGCATTGTATGTTCTGTCTAATCTTCTAATATGCCAATGTTAAGAGACTTTGATGTTTTTAAATCTGTTTTTTCAAGGAAAACATGGAGAAACTTGTATTCCAATCTGTAATGCTCAAAAACTGCCATGCAGAAGAAGTTGGAAATAATGTTTGTGAACTTCAAACTTATCTTGTTTGCTATATTTTAGGGCACCAGATTCTCAAGCTTTATTGAGAAACATTCAGAGATGAGTGGAAAGTGTTTTGAAATCAGAAACGACATGCGTCAGTGTCTATCTGCCACAGCCTGAGGACCTCCCTTTGTGTAAAGGCCAGCCAAGCCTTGTCTTTGGAGCTTCACGGTCACATCCCAGTGACATAACTGGGAGTGTCAGGTTGAAATCCCTCCAGACTTGAATACATCATGTACTGGATCTTTTAGAGATAGATATAAGAATAGTTTCCAGGCTTAGAATGAGATGTAATGAGAATTAAATGGCCCCATAAATTAGTTTTTTAAAACCTTTACATATAATTGGGGTAAGTCCTCATATAATGAGCAAAGAAAATTTCCCAAATTTCTGTGTAGAAATATAATGCCTCAAATTGGTTAACACTTCCATGCTTTAGAAGTTGTTCCATTCTTGGAACAATCTAAGGACCAGTCTAAGAGCTTACCTTAGATTCCCTAAGTCATTCGTCTGAGACAATCTCTGAAGGCAGATTCTAAGACAAAGGCTTCTGAATGGTTATTCATGAAGCACTGGAAAGCAAGAAACAAGTGATACTGGCAAGAAGAATGGAGCGTTGAACAAGAGGGAGGGGAAGCCAGTGTAGGGGTGCATTAGCGAGTTAGCCACACTAGTGGGGCTCAGTTCTGTGGTTCTCTCTGAGGAGCCTTACACTATGTGTATCAGAACTGACCAACGGGGTATCACTAGAGTGGACATCTATCCTTAACTCTTGTCTCCCATTAGTCAAAGGAAGCCTCACAATTCTTACTATCTTGTACTTCCAAATTATGCATAGGTTCTTGCATACTTCCCATGCAGATACATCAAAACCCAAGCCAAAGGAAAAGAAAAAAAAAACGGTGGGAAAGGAGAGATACTTAGCGCGGGACTGAGCCAAGTGCCGTCAGGTTGCACCTGTAGGGAGCTGGGTGTAACCTTCATTCCTGTTGTAGGATGTGGAGAGGAGTTGAGGCAAAGCCCTGGTTGTACCTGCTGTATAGTTCAGCCCTTTCACCTCTGATTCTCTCATTCCCATGTCGGAGACCCTGTCAAGGTAGCAGCCAATTTGCAAGGATTTAACAAAAGGGGTTAGTTGAATGAGATACAGGGAGCTAGTCCCGAGCCATAATCAAAATTTCCTCTCTTCCACGATTCATTTTGAATCTCCCTTACCTATGGCTAGTAAGATGGCCTAACCGTGTGCCTTGTGGAGTGACTCCAGACGTTCATCCTTGGGCTCTGATCCCCTCATTACCTTGTCCTCGTCGGGCTGTGGTTGCCGCAGATGCTGATTCTCAGTTGCCACTAAGTGTTGAAGCACTAAAAGCACCAACAGACCCGGTGAATCTCTCCCTTTCATGATACTTTCCTCCCTGACCCCAATGTGTAGCATCAGTTCTAACTTCCCATGGTCATTGAGGTCACTGATTTTCTTCTGCATGGTTAAGTCTTTGCTTGTTTATCTTCTGGCATGATGAGCCTAATATGACCAGATAGTAGCTGTACTCCAAGTATTGTAGAATGCTTTCTGTGTGCCCGATGGAAGTAGCCATCTTGAAATAGGACTTCTAATGGAATCTAAAGTGATGGTGATGAAAAGCATCCATTCTGAAAGTTGGTGCTGGGAGTGATGGTGGAAAGTACCAATCCTACTGCACTCTAGGTTCCCAGACCTGTATAGTCTATCTGCTGGGGACACAGAGCCATAAATGGGCCACTGGTTCAGAATATAAGCCACATTCTGGAGGACCACATGCTAACCACAGTGAATGCCACCTGAGCTGGCTCCTCTGTCAAGCCTTTCTGTTATTCTGTTCTATAGTTAGCTATCCTCCTCAGGCTAACTGCTTCTGAGGGATGAGGTGTGTAAGCCTAATGGAGTCTGCGGATATGTGCCCATTCTTATACCTCTTTTGCTGTAAAATTGTTCTATTCTTAAGATGAAGCAGATAGAAGAGGGTTAAGTATATGACAAATGTGCAGCTTTCTATTCTACTTAATGATATTTTTTGGTAGATACAACCTGCAAGGGTAAGAAAATTAATTTTGAAAATCATTTGGTGAATCCAATGTGCTATGCAGAAAAGCTATGCAGAAGTTATGGTAGTTAACAGTAATGGCTGCGCAGGGATTTTTGCTAAGACAGCCATCAAGACTGGTGAAGAGATGCTTTCTGATTACGATACAGCCCAACTGATGCCCTAAAGCATGTGGGCATTGAAAGACAACCAGAAATGCCATGATGTCTGCTATGTCCTCTTCCCCCTCTTCCTCTCGGGAACAGTTGCCTTAGCTTCAGGAACCTTGGGTACTGTGGGCAATTAGAAAAAGAAAATGCAATTTGAAATTCTGAATTTGCAAAGTACTATAAGAATAATTTACAGTAATGAGTTTAAAAAGTGACTTTTTATTGCCTTCTCTCCAGCTGCACAGTGTTTTGTACCAGTGGATTCTTGTAATAATGCAGTATGATACATTTTTCAACTTTGAATAAATACTTGAACTTCAAGAAAAAGAGAGGGCCAAGTGTGGGTACAGGCCCTGAGGCAAGCACAACACAGCAAGGGTGAGGAGGAGGAAGAAGTAGGTCTGCGTGGCAGCTGGAGCGCGGACTGTGAGGGCTGTGGTTACTCACCAAGAGTCCAAAGCAATAGCTGGCCTTTGAGGGTCATGGAGCAGCTGCAGTAAAACAAAATCCTGTGTTCAAGGACGTTAGCTTCAAGTGGAGAAGCACGTGTTAGATTCCCCTTTTATCTATTCTGATCCTCATGCAGTTTATCATAAGGATGTCTTAGAATGTGAGCAGTTCTCCACAGTGAAAGGAGTTCACCAGCTACTACGAACAACACCTTTCATCCTCAGCTCATTACAGATGTGTCTCCAACTCCTGGCAGGAGGAGGTTATGAAACTGAATTTTGAAATAACATTAGTGAAAGTGAAAATGAGGAAAATGTGGCATTAGATCTCTAAGAAAAAACATGTTACCCAGTTCCCAGACCAAAGAGAGGCTTCGCTTACAGCCTACTCAGAAGAGGGGGCTACCTTAACACTGGCCCCGGTGAGAAGGCAGAACCACCCATGAGACTGTGACGGCTCACGGTGCAGACCCAGACCGCAATACCGAGGAGCACGTGCTCAGAGTTTTCATCCTACCTGTGAATTGTAATAAATACATATGACACATCATAAAATGTAAATAAAAATCTCTTAGTGTGAGGCAATGTTTTATGTGACCCTATGTCAATGGTTCAGGCACCGGGGTAAATAGTTTAAAAGCAGTGCTGTGGAAGGCTCTGTAGGAAGAAAAGGAAGACCCAGGTTTCAGTCTGGTGGGGATGATACGGGATGGGAGAGGTCTGACAGGGTGGAGTTGGAATCAGGTGGTTGGCTGTTCTCAGGACCAGTGTCACATTGTGCTAGTGACAGGACATTCAGTAGTGGCAGTAGCTAGATGATTCTTGAGAGAAAGCCCATCCCATATAGTCCATTTACAGTCTCTATCCTTGGCACAGTGACCACATGATTCATGACTTACTGTGTCAGAACCACTGGGCTGAGTAAATAAGATGGTTGTTGAGTGCCTCTTTCGTGGTGAATGCTCGTCAGTAGGCATTAATGTGAGACATTAATATCTGCATACCCCATGCCACCTTCCATTGTTCCAATTACCTGGCTCTTCTGCAGACTTCCTTGCCTCTGATCTTTGTTGTTTCTTCAGGCCTAGGAGCCAATGTATATTTATAACTCAGTCTGTATCCCTTCCATGCATGGTAAACAATAAACTTGCCTGTCACAATTTTGAACACTGAGGGAATTTCCCTTACCACAGTCTTTTGGGGCCTCCTCTGACTGAGGCTGCAGTGTGACAGCAATATATTTCTGACTAGTCCCTGTTTTTTATGTCTTCCCATCTGCGGACCAGACCTGGGTTTTTCCTCCTCTGTCAGTTGGTCTGAATTGTTTCAGATTGGGTTTCCCAGGATGTTGACTCTGTTAAAGAGATATAACATGCAAGAGGCATTTTAGAGCATGTTCTTGAGAATAGTATCTGTGAAAGGAAAAGAGAGGAGCCAGAATTGGGCAGAGAGAAGGTAAGCTGTGAAGCAGTACCTATGGAATGCCTCAGATAGCCCTGCAAAAAGCCTGAAGACTAGAAGACTCTTGAGAGCTGTGCTGAGTTGGGACAAGAGGACTGGACTTTTATACCCCTTCATCAAGATCATGAGTGAAGGCTGCTCAAGGATAGTGAATCTCACCATATGTCAGACTAGTCAACCTCCAGAAGGTATTAATTCAGAGAAAGGCATTGGGTGAACTGTTCATGTGATGTGCGTCTTCTTTCTGAACTAGTTCATTCAACCCGAATGAAACACTGTCCCTGTTTGTGCACAGAATTGCTGCTGTGTCCACTGAAACTTTTGGCTTGGTTGATACACAATTCTTGATGGGTAGCTCTGGCCCCACAGACATGGGTTATATCAGGTAAGGGTCCAGATCTGAATACCCATATTCTTAATTCAATGGAGGCTAGACAGATAAATTCTTACCTAGAAATTTATCACACTGGTGAAGAACTTGTCCTCAAGAAACTTATGTAGCTCTGCTTTAATCTCTGTGGTTTATTGATGACTAGCCATTTCATGAATTAGGATATTAGAACACTAGGGCACAAATCAAAGTTGAAAATTCACATATAAACTTACTCTTTTAAACAGAAGTATTTCATGGAGGTAACACAGTGCAATGACTGAGCAAAAAGAATATACCTGAAATATGATAGAAATGCTTTCAATTTGCTCTTTCGACAACCAGTATCTGAATGGAGTCAATTTGAAGTTTCTTTGTTATGTTTTCTTTTCAGAATGTAGATTCACAAAACCCTTACAAAATCTTCTAGTCAGTGCCTTAGTCAGTACCCCATGTTTTAAAACTTAATCCTCTGGAAGAGATACCAATCTTTTAATAATCTATTTTAATACTTGACAGCTATAGGTGAATCATAATATCTATACATATATTGATCAAGTGGTAGCTATAACTATTAGAATTTATATGTAAATTATGTGTGTAAAAATTTATATAATGTGTAAAAAATATAAAATATATATGTAACTTGTAAAACAAGGAAAAGAATATATAAAGCACGTCCAATATACTATTAAACTCCAGGTGTAAAAATACGAAAACCTGAAGAAATTTACCTAAATTAAATAGACTATGCCTATCTCAAATCTGAAGTATTATGTGGTAGTTTAAAAGAAATTGAACTTCTCTCCATCAAGATTTGGTGTCTAAAGTTCCCTCTTTTTGTATCTGGGCTGGCTCTAATAATTCTTGTAGTTAACAGAACGCAGTACATATGAGCTATGTAATATCAAGGCCAGATCAGGAAAGACCATGAAGCTTCCACCTGGCTTTCTTGGGGAGCTTGCTCTGGGTGAATCAGAAACCATGTAAAAAGTCTGATTATCTCAATATCTCTATGCTGGAGAAGATACCAGTGGATACTCTAATCAACAGCCCAGCTGAGCTACCAGCATACGGTCAACTCCAGTGTCAGCATGTGCATGAGGGATCTTTGATATCCAGCCCATTCAGAGTTTCAGATTGGTGCAGCCATATCAGAGACCCTTAGAACGAATGGCCAGCCAAACATTGTTCAAATTCCTAACCTACAAAATGAGATGAGAAATAAAATGTGTGCTCTCCTAGCTTTTGAGTAATTTGTTAGGCAGCACTAACAACTGATTATGTGTGTTATAATATAGTATGTGCCAAATACTCTGCTCTGTGCATTATCTTGATCAACTCCTTTAATCTTGTCAACATTGCAAAGTAAGTGTTAACTTCATCTGAGACTATAAGCAGATGAGGAAAGTGAGTTGCAAGGAAGTTAACATTCTCCTAATGTCATGCAGTTTGGAAGAGGCAGAGGTGAAATTCAAACCCAAGTTGGGCTGACTAACCTTAACCTGAAAAATAAAATTAAAAGAATCTTAAGTTTATAGAGTAAGACCCACTCTTTAAGCAGCAAAAACATTGGCAATGTAGCTGATACCAATTGAATTAGAGATACTTGTACTCAAATAAAATAATTAAAACTTTCTAGAGTTCAGCATGTACAGGCTGGAAAAGAAAAATTTGGATGAGAGGACCTTAGTGAAAAACAAATTTAACTATTACCATATGAATATTGTTGCCTGAATAGTGATAATGCCAAATGGCTGAGCAAAAGGTATTGGAAATAATCTGTAACAACTTTTGGAAAGATGTTTTGGCATGAAAATGAGGAGCAATTTCATTTTGAAATACTGAAAGCAAGAGTGAAAATATAATTAGTATCTGTAAAAAGTGAATAATTATTGTGCTTTGTTTTAAATGACCTTTGATGCAATTCTAGTTCTTCAATAATCCATTACTCATTTAACTTAAAAAAGGGGAAATCCAATTCTCTCTGTTCTTCATCCCATTACAGGGCTACTGTCAAGCAGAAATACCAAATTAAATTACTGTATTATATGCCAAGATTATGGACTATAATCTTGTTTAACCACAAGACTAAACATATTTTTTATTTGTTCTTATTGTGTATATGGTTTGTAATTTATTTGTGCCAAATAAAAACATTTTCCATTTTTATTCTGTTTGATTTAGTTTTTTTTTTTTACATGCTAACTCTAGATACTGGCAAAGAAACACTTTATCATTGATTACCCCTTCACCTCTCTGGTGGCTCTTGTATCTTCTTCAGAGGTTCTTTGCTTTATCTCTGTATATAATATTTGCTATTTTGAGAACAGGTTGGACGCTTAGAGTACACTTACTAGGATTTCATTTGTTTGCTCCATGGTTCCCAAGTATTTAGTGCATAAGAATCATCCAGTAACGTATGATTAAAAGAAAAACACACAGATTTCTGGGTCACATTGCCAGATTCTGCTGGAAGGCCTGGAGACCTACATTATAATGAGGACTCCACGAATTTCTTCTGCAGATGATCTGAGTATCATATTTGTAACACTGTCCTAAGTATTATGCCAGTAACTTTAGTAACTGCCATGAGATTGTGGGATGCCATTTACTGTAAGCAGCAAAGTGTATAGACCTCATCCACAAAAAGTATAAGGTTTCTTAAAAATAAACTGTCATGCTTTAAAAATAAAATTACCCAAAATAAATTAGACCTTTAAAAACAAAAACACTTTCTTTAATTTTTAATTTTTTTAAATTTTGGTATCATTAATCTACAATTACATGAAGGACACTATGTTTACTAGGCTCCCCCCTTCACCAAGTCCCCCCCACATACCCCTTCACAGTCACTGTCCATCAGTGTAGTAAGATGCTGTAAAATCACTACTTGTCTTCTCTGTGTTGCACAGCCCTCTCTGTGCCCCCTACACACTATACATGCTAATTGTAATGCCCCCTTTCTTTTTCCCCACCCTTATCCCTCCCTTCACACCCATCCTCCCCAGTCCCTTACCCTTTGGTAACTGTTAGTCCATTCTTGGTTTCTGTGATTCTGCTGCTGTTTTGTTCCTTCAGTTTTCCTTTGTTCTTATACTCCACATATGAGTGAAATCATTTGGTACTTGCCTTTCTGCACCTGGCTTATTTCACTGAGCATAATACCCTCTAGCTCCATCCATGTTGTTGCTAATGGTAGGATCTGTTTTTTTCTTATGGCTGAGTAATATTCCATTGTGTATATGTACCACATCTTCTTTATCCGTTCATCTACTGATGGACATTTAGGTTGCTTCCATATCTTGGCTATTGTAAATAGTGCAGCGATGAACATAGAGGTGCATCTGTCTTTTTCAAACTGGAGTGCTGTATTCTTAGGGTAAATTCCTAGAAGTGGGACTCCTGGGTCAAATGGTATTTCTATTTTGAGCATTTTGAGGAACCTCCATACTGCTTTCCACAACAGTTGAACTAATTTACATTCCCACCAGCAGTGTAGGAGGGTTCCCCTTTCTCCACAGCCTTGCCAACATTTGTTGTTGTTTGTCTTTTGGATGGCAGCCATCCTTACTGGTGTGAGGTGAGACCTCATTGTAGTTTTAATTTGCATTTCTCTGATGACAAATGATGTGGAGCATCTTTTCATGTGTCTGTTGGCTATCTGAATTTCTTCTTTAGAGAACTGTCTATTCAGCTCCTCTGCCCATTTTTTAATTGGATTATTTGCTTTTTGTTTGTTGAGGTGCATGAGTTCTTTATATATTTTGGATGTCAACCCTTTATGGGATCTGTCATTTATGAATATATTCTCCCATACTGTAGGATACCTTTTTGTTCTAATGATGGTGTCCTTTGCTGTACAGAAGCTTTTCAGCTTGATATGGTCCCATTTGTTCATTTTAGCATTTGTTTCCCTTGCCCAGGGAGATATGTTCAAGGATAGGTCACTCATGTTTATGTCTAAGAGATTTTTGCCTATGTTTTTTTCTAAGAATTTTATGGTTTCATGACTATGTTCAAGCCTTTGATCCATTTTGAATTTACTTTTGTGTATGGGGTTAGACAGTGATCCAGTTTCATTCTCTTACATGTAGCTGTCCAGTTTTGGCAGCACCATCTGTTGAAGAGACTGTCATTTCCCTATTGTATGTCCATGGCCCCTTTATCAAATATTAATTGACCATATATGTTTGGGTTAATGTTTGGAGTCTCGATTCTGTTCCTTTGGTCTGTGGCTCTGTTCTTGTGCCAGTACCAAATTGTCTTGATTACTGTGGCTTTGTAGTAGAGCTTGAAGTTGGGGAGTGAGATCACCCCCACTTTATTCTTCCTTCTCAGGATTGCTTTAGCTATTCAGGGTCTTTGGTGTTTCCATATGAATTTTTGAACTATTTGTTCCAGTTCATTAAGAATGCTGTCAGTAATTTGATAGGGATTGCATCGAATCTGTATATTGTTTTGGGCAGGATGGCCATTTTGACAATATTAATTCTTCCCAGCCAGGAGCATGGAATGAGTTTCCATTTGTTAGTGACCTCTTTAATTTCTCTTAAGAGTGTAATATAGTTTTCAGGGTATAGGTCTTTCACTTACTTGGTTAGGTTTATTCCTAGGTATTTTATTCTTTTTGATGCTATTGTGAGTAGAATCGTTTTCCTGATTTCTCTTTCTATTAGTTCATTATTAGTGCATAGGAAAGCCACAGATTTCTGTGTGTTAATTTTATATCCTGCAATTTTGCTGAATTCCGATACTAGTTCTAGTAGTTTTGGAGTGGAGTCTTTAGGGTTTTTTATATGCAATATCATGTCATCTGAAAATAGTGACAGTTTGACTTCTTCTTTACCAATCTGGATTCCTTGTATTTGTTTTGTCTGATTGCTGTGGCTGGGATCTACAGTACTATGTTGAATAACAGTGGGGACAGTGGGCATCCCTGTCTTGCTCCCGATCTCAGAGGAAAAGCTTTCAGCTTCTCGCTGTTTAGTATGATGTTGGCTGTGGGTTTATCATATATGGCCTTTATTATGTTGAGGTACTTGCCCTCTATACCCATTTTGTTGAGAGTTTTTATCATGAATGAATGTTAAATTTTGTTGAATACTTTTTCAGCATCTATGGAGATGATCATGTGGTTTTTGCCCTTGTTTTTGTTGATGTGGTGGATGATGTTGATGTATTTTTGAATGTTGTGCCATCCTTGTATCACTGGGATGAATCCCACTTGGTCAGGGTATATGATCCTTTTGATGTATTTTTGAATTCAGTTTGCTAATATTATGTTGAGTATTTTTGCATCTATGTTCATCAGGGATATTGGTCTGTAGTTTTCTTTTTTGGTGGGGTCTTTGCCTGGTTTTGGTATTAGGGTGGCTTCATAGAATGAGTTTGGGAGTATTCCCTCCTCTTCTATTTTTTTGAAAACTTTTAGGAGAATGGGTATTATGTCTTCTCTGTATATCTGATAAAATTCCAAGGTGAATCCATCTGGCCCAGGGGTTTTGTTCTTGGGTAGTTTTTTGATTACCGCTTCAATTTTGTTCCTGGTAATTGGTCTGTTAAGATTTTCTGTTTCTTTCTGGGTCAGTCTTGGAAGGTTGTATTTTTATAGGAAGTTGTCCATTTCTCCTAGGTTTTCCAGCTTGTTCGCATATAGGTTTTCATAGTATTCTCTAATAATTCTTTGTATTTCTGTGGGGTCTGTCATGATTTTTCCTTTCTTGTTTCTGATTCTGTTGATTTGTGTTGACTTTCTTTTTGTCTTAATAAGTCTGGCTAGAGGCTTATCTATTTTGTTTATTCTCTCAAAGAATCAGCTCTTGGTTTCATTGATTTTTTTCTATTGTTTTATTCTTCTCAATTTTATTTATTTCTTCTCTGATCTTTATTATGTCCCTCCTTCTGCTGACCTTAGGCCTCATTTGTTCTTCTTTTTCCAATTTTGATAATTGTGACATTAGACTATTCATTTGGGATTGTTCTTCCTTTTTAAATATGCCTGGATTGCTATATACTTTCCTCTTAAGACTGCTTTCGCTGCGTCCCACAGAAGTTGGGGCTTTGTGTTGTTGTTGTCAGTTGTTTCCATATATTGCTGGATCTCCATTTTAATTTGGTTGTTGATCCATTGATTATTTAGGAGCATGTTGTTAAGCCTCCACATGTTTGTGAGCCTTTTTGCTTTCTTTGTACAATTTATTTCTAGTTTTATACCTTTCTGGTCTGAAGAGTTGGTTGGTAGGATTTCTATCTTCTGGAATTTACTGAGGCTCTTTTTGTGGCCTAGTATGTGGTCTATTCTGGAGAATGTTCCATGTGCACTTGAGAAGAATGTGTGTCCTATTGCTTTTGGATGTAGAGTTCTATAGATGTCTATTAGGTCCATCTGTTCTAATGTGTTGTTCAGTGCCTCTGTGTCCTTACTTATTTTCTGTCTGGTGGATCTGTCCTTTGAAGTGAGTGATGTGTTGAAGTCTCCCAAAGTGAATGCATTGCATTCTATTTCCTCCTTTAATTCTGTTAGTATTTGTTTCACATATGTTGGTGCTCCTGTATTGGGTGCATATACATTTATAATGGTTATATCCTCTTGTTGGACTGAGCCCTTTATCATTATGTAATGTCCTTCTTTATCTCTTGTTACTTTGTTTTGAAGTCTATTTTGTCTGATACTAGTATTGTCACACCTGCTTTTTTCTCGCTGTTGTTTGCATTAAATGTCTTTTTCCATCCCTTGACTTTTAATCTGTGCATGTCTTTGGGTTTGAGGTGAGTCTCTTGTAAGCAGCATATAGAAGGTTCTTGCTTTTTCATCCATTCTATTACTCTGTGTCTTGTGATTGGTGCATTCAGTCCATTTACATTTAGGGTGATTATTGAAAGATATGTACTTATTGCCATTGCAGGCTTTAAGTTTGTCATTACCAGAGGTTCAGGGTTAGCTTCTTTACTATCTTACTGTCTAACTTAACTTGCTTATTGAGCTATTATAAACACGGTCTGATGATTCTTTATTTCTCTCCCTTCTTCATATGTTGGGTGTTTTGTTCTGTGCTCTTTTTAGGAGTGCTCCCATCTAGAGCAGTCCCTCTAAGATACCCTGTAGAGGTGGTTTGTGGGAGGCAAATTCCCTCAACTTTTGCTTGTCTGGGAATTGTTTAATCCCTCCATATTTAAATGTAATCGTGCTGGATACAGTATCCTTGGTTCAAGGCCCTTCTGTTTCATTGCCTTAAATATATCATGCCATTCTCTTCTGGCCTGTAAGGTTTCTGTTGAGAAGTCTGATGATAGCCTGATGTGTTTTCCTTTGTAGGTGACCTTTTCTCTCTCTCTGACTGCCTTTAATACTCTGTCCTTGTCCTTGATCTTTGCCATTTTAATTATTATGTGTCTTGGTGTTGTCCTCTTTGGGTCCCATCTCTCGGGAGTTCTGTGTGCTTAGGTGGTCTGGGAGGCCATTTCCTCCCCTAGTTTGGGGAATTTTTCAGCAATTATTTCTTCAAAGACACTTTCTATCCCTTTTTCTCTCTCTTCTTCTTCTGGTACTCCTATGATGCGAATATTGTTCCGTTTCGATTGGTCACAGAGTTCTCTTAATATTGTTTCATTCTTGGAGATCCTTTTATCTCTCTCTGTGTCAGCTTCTCTGCATTCCTGTTCTCTGATGTCTAGTCCATTAATGGTCTCTTGCATCTCGTCCATTCTGCTTTGAAGTCCTTCCAGAGATTGTTTTATTTCTGTATTCTCCCCCCTTAGTTCTTGCATATTTCTCTGCAAGTCCATCAGCATGGTTATGACTTTTTTTAAAATTCTTTTTCAGGAAGATTGGTTAAATCTATCTCCCCAGATTCTTTCTCAGGAGAGGATGTGGAAGATGTCTGGGTTAGCCTGGTCTGGATCAAATTTTTTTGCCTTTTCATGTTGATAGATGCAGTGGTATGCTATCGACTCGTCTGTCAGCTGGGAGAGCCAATACCCTTTCCACTTGCTCCTGGCCTTTCTTTACTGGGACAACGGTGACCCCTAGCAGCTTGTATCGGGCAGTTGCGCGTAGACTGGGTCTCTGTTTCTTGCCCGGCTGCTATTGAGGAATCTCCCTTGCTGTGGGAGTGGCCAGCCTCAGGCTTCTGCTCTGCTATGGCGGGTGCTGGAGAGGGAATGGATGCGGGGCTGTTTATTGCCGTGAGGGGTCTCAAAGTTGCTGCCCAAGTGGTTAGGGCACCTGGAGTTCCCTGGGATTCCCAGCTGCTGGGCTAAGTGTCCCAGGATGCTTCCGTCCAGCTGTGGGGTCCCTGTCCCTTTAAGACTTTCAAAAAGCACTCGCTTTTCTTTGTCCCTGGGGAGCTGGCTGCGGGGACCAGCTCACAGGTCTTACTGTCCTGTAGAAACAAAAACATTTATTATAACTATTTGGAATTAATGCTAAATGTATAGCTTTATAAAAACTTAAAGGTATACAGCAACCTTAGCACAGAATGTTGACTTTATAATACTGATCATAATTATATATGACTACATATTTTATTCCATAAATTATGTATGCTATGTCATTATCTGGAGAGCATAAGTTATAAGTACACATTAAGTAAAATCACCATTGTTTAATGTAATTTTGTTACAAGATTGATAAAAATTGTCATGAAAATTTGCAAATATGTCACCTGATTTTCTCTCTGGGCAAAATACAGTAGCCATGGCTCTGGAGGTAGTGTGGAGACAATAGTAAGTGTCTCTCTGAGACCTACTGCTTTAGGAGCTGAGTGCTGAGTGGAGAGGGTGAACAGTAGCCCAGGTTTTTCAGCTCACCCCTCTTCACATGGAGCCTCCACAAGCAGGGAAAAGGAAGGCCTCAGTATTTGTGGTGGTGCTGTACCCAAGGTGGAGTCTCTATCCTGTGAGTAGGGGCTGAGTGGAAGAAAGGAGCTCCCACCTGTCAGTCATACTTGCCCGGACCTTAGCCTCAGCACCAGCTAGCTGGTGGCAGGATGAGAAATGGTTCCCTGCATGGCCTCCTTGTCTTCCTGATACCACTTCCCTGCTTCCCTAAACAGTTTTTCCTGGGAACACTTCCTGATGAAACACTTTCCTAGAAACCCTTATTTCGAGCCTAACTAAGATACATTTGTTTTCTATAAGTTACCATAAAAATCAGTGGCTTAAAATAACACCAATGTATTACAGTTCTGTAGGTCAGAGATCCAATAGGACTTAAGACTGAGGCACTGTTACAAATCGATCTGTGAACTAAAACCATGGTGTTTCAAGGCTGCTTTTGTTTTTCAAAGCTCTAGAGAAGAATCCATTTCCTTGCCTTTCCCAAGTTCTAAAGGCTCCTACATTTCTTGGCTGATAATCTCTTTTCTCCATCTTCCAAGCCAGCAGATGCTGGTTGATTTCGTCTCACATCTATCCTCTGATTGCCTCTTCTGCTCCTCTCTCTTCCACTTTAAAGGGCCCTTGTGACCACTTTGGGCCCATCTGGATGCTCCAGAAAAATCTCCTTATGTTAAAGTCAGCTGATTAGCAATCTTAATTCTATTTGCAACCTTACTTTCTCTTTTCTAGGAAACTTAAGACAGTCTAGGAGTGGTGGGGTCTCAGGTTCTGGGGGCGACAGGGTGTCATTATCCCACCTATAACACGTTGTAAACCTTGAGTGTGAAAGGCTCATGGTAACGAAAATTAAACTGTTTTCTTAGATCAGGCATTATCCTACACTGTGCAAAGTGTTAACGGTCACATCAAGATAAATTACATCTGTTTCTAACTTGTGTGGTCCATCTTGCTTCTGCTAATTATTTGGTCCTTGGATAATTAAATCTGGAATTTAACTTAATCTGTGTGTGTCTGGGGAGTCTCTTCTTCTAGTCTACAACCAACACAAAATACCAGAAATTCAGCCATGATGAAGTTGTAGTGCATTGTTTTGTCAACTTGCAAATTAAGAATGAAAAATGTGTGCAATACTTACTTGCTAGTGAATTCCCTTTCAATCCCTAGGTTCAAGAAAAGACTGTCACCTGCTTAAGGATACTGCCATAATACTTCAAAGTATCATGGGCATTAGATGAGGTTGTGTCTGAGATATATATTCTATCACATGTTTTATTATTTTAATTATATCAACACAATGGAGTTAATGATTTGGGGGAACTGTTTTTATATCAGTCTAACTCAACCAAGAGGCCACTGGCAGAGCAGCAAAGGGGACTATCGAAGCAGAAAATGCCTGCTTTCTGATCAATGAAATGATAAAAAACTAACTGGGAAAGGACAGAATTCTGAGTCCTGTTACAAAGGGAGCTTTTAAGTATCCAGGAAAGTCTGGAAAGCTCTCCCTGAGAAATTCTAGTAAGCTGCACAGAGCCGTGAATTAAGTACTTATGTGAAAGGATTTTAGAAGCCAGAAGATAGATGCTTAAATATGCCTATGCTATTTGAAGCCAAAAAAGGAGACACTAGAGTTGTTTGTCATATCTGAACTGTTGCTGAGAAATTAAGAAAGGTATTTCCAAAGTAGGATGCCAGTGAAGACTGAAAAACCTTGGAGGCTGCTTGCCAAGGCTGTAAACTCCATTTGTTACAGAACCTGTGTAGTACATAGTTGCTTCTAAATTTGTCATCTCCATTTGTTTTTGTCATAGAATTATAAACAATGTGGGGTTAAGCACATGAAATTGCTCTATGTGTTGCTTCTTTTAGCTCTGTCAGAAGCAGCTTTGTTTAATATCAGCTGCACTGTTAAAATCTATGAAGACTCAGATTCATTAGATCCTAACATTTTAAGGAGTAGGGGTGCTGTCTTTCTCCTTTCTGTGTGCTCTGAATTGCTCCACTAAGTGGCTAGTGCACACTAGCTATCACATACTAGCCCAGACTTGTGAACCCTGTGAATGAGTTTTTGGCTACATATCAATGTGAAGGTGTTTCTTCAATGTTTTGTGAAATATGATCTTGAGGTATGGTAAATAAAAAACATACATGGTTCAACTGAGTAGATGACTTGCTAGTAGATCATTTGTCTTTCCTCCTGCCAAATATATTCAGAATAAACCACAATTTATTTTTTTGTTGAGGGCCAGGTATTCAGATTAGTCATTTTCCATGTTATTTTATTTAATCCTTAAAACAGTAATGTGGTAGTCATAATTCTAAACTGGTCTCCAAAATTCCTACAACTGGTATACATTTTTGTACATTATTCCTGGGACTGTGAATCTCAACAATTTTACTTCCATATATTATGTTAGATGACAGCACTTACTTTAAGAAAGGAAGACTATCTGTGTGGCCTACACCTAATCACATGAACCTTTTAAACCTGGGTTTAGTGGTCAGACACAGAAGTCAGAGATTAGAAACGAGAGGGATTAGATGTGAAAGAGATTCTCTGTTGCTGGCTCTGCAGATGGAGGGACCACAAGGCAAAGGATGTGGGCAGCTTCTAGGCATTGAGTAGTCCCACACCCACAGCTAGTAGGAAAAAGGAGGAGGAGGGCTTCAGTTCAACGGCAAGGACATGAACTCTGGGCTCTGCAAAGGCCCCTGAACCCCAGATGAGAACATGACCTAGCTGACAGCTGAGTTTCAGCCCACTGAGACTGAGCAGAGAATCCAGTCACGTGTGATCTATAGAAACTTACAGATCGATCTACAGATCTATCATCTACATCTGTAGAAACAGAGAGATGTTAAATTTGTGTTTAAGTCCTTATGTTTGTGGTAGGTAACTGGTTACACCGCAATAGACAACTAACACAAATCCTCTTGCACTTTGGTTTACAAAAGAGGAATGGAGACTCAGTATTAATAACAAATTTTCTCAAGGACAGGCAGAAAAGATTTTAACACAAGAGTTTGAACTCTGTGGTTACTATTTTTTTCTAATGTGCTTCACTCTTTGTGAAGAAAAAGGTTGGAAGAGGAAGTGAGAATTAGGATTTTGTCAAATCAATGGTAAATTCTCATATATGTGAGAAGATCCATTATGTTTGGCTCTGTTAAACTTTTTACACTTCTGGGTGTTTTAATGAGGAACACAAAGATCCTCTGTGAACTCAATTTAGGTTTAATCAAAAGATATTTGGCAAGAAATAATCACATGGTGCTGGGCAAGGTTAACTGTGTTTGTGAAGTAAGAGATGCATTTGTGGTTCGTGGCAACTTTAAGAGTTCATGTAATTCCTCATTTATTTCTTCCTTGCTGAGAAAACAGTGCTCCCTAGATAGTTTACTGGATTGTATTCGATATCAATGGAATCATAAACTATGTAGTCTTTTTTATAACTGGCTTATTTTGCTCAATATGTTGTTGGTGAAATTCAAACAGAAGTTGGAGATTGTTTATCCTTGTTTTTTAGTTTTCCATTGTATGAATATATTTATGTATCCTATGGTAGGTGGGCATTAGGTTGTCTCTAGTTTGAGGTTATAAGTAGAGTTGTCATAAACAGTGTTGTATATGTCTTTTTATGAACATTTGATTCATACCCTTTGCTTGGGTTTTTACCTAGCTGTGCAATTGCTAGGTCATATGGTATATGCATATGCTCAGTTTTAGTAGATTTTACCAAATTTCTAGAGTTCTTTTATGAATTTATGTTCCACCAGCAATGTATGATAGTTCCAGTTGTCCCATAAAAAGAATCCTTTTTATTTTAGCCATTCTTTTGGATGTAAATATGTATTTCATTATAGTTTTCGTTGAATATAATTGAAAAACAAATGAAGTTGAGTACCTACCTGAGTGTGGGTATTTGGATGTCATTTTTGTAAAATGTCTTCAGGTATTTTTCACATTATCTAGTCTATTGTATTACATTATATGAATTTTTCCTATTGATTTTTTGATGTCCTTTACATGTTCTAGATAGGAATCTCTTGTTGAATACATATAGTTCAAATGTACTCTACTATTTTTACTCTTCTAATAGTGTCTTTTGAGGAAAAGAAGTTCTTAAATATAATGTAATCTGATTATTTTTTATGGTTAATACTTTTTATGTCTTGTAGAGGCAATATTAGGGAGATATTCTCCTGTGTTTTCTTCTACAAGCTTTATTGTTTTAACTTTCATATTTAGAATTTGACTATTTTGTGCATTAAGTGAGGTAATGATTATGTGGTTCATTTTTTACATGAATATTCAGTTTGCCCAGCACCACTAATTGAACAGGCCATTTTGTCACAATGCGTTAAATAATCACCTGGATCATAAAAGAGATGATCATTTCCTTACTCTCAATTCTGTTCTGTTGGTGTATTTCATTGTCCTTGCACCATTTCCATACTTTCCTAGTTATTAGAGTTTTGTAATATATCTTGACATCCAGCATTGCAACTTCTACCTTTGTTTTTCTCTAAGAATGCTTTGGGAATTCTTGGGCCTTTACATTTTCATATAAAGTTTATAATCACTTGTAAATTTTCATACAGTTCAATTGAATTAAATCTATTTATCAATTGGATGACAAATGACATCTGTATAGTACTGAATCTTCCACATCATGAACATGGGATAGCCTTCCACATTTTTAAATACTGGTATAGTCATCACAGTTTCCTTATGCTTTCTGTTTTCATGGTATATGTTTACATAATTATTTATGCCAGTTTATTTTTTGAAGTGAATCATTTGTAGTAAGCTATAATTGAATCTTACTTTTTGTACAGCTTGACAATCTCTGTAGTTCATTTACTTCACTCGATGGATTTATAACTACCATTGTTCTATTTTCCTTTTATTTTTCCTTCAGTTTGTAATTCCTGCTTCTCCTTTGCTTCTTTTGAGGTAATCATTTTTTATTATTGCATTTAACTTTTCTATTGCCTTTTACTCTATCTTTGCATACTTTTAAAGAAATGAATAGAAGAAAATTATACATCTATTATTGTAAGTCTACATCTTCATTTGGTGTCAGCTACTTTCAGCCAAAAGAACTTTTAGCATGTCTTTGCTATAATTCTACATGTTTTCATTTTTCTGAGAGTGTCTACATCTTGCTTTAAATTTTGCAAAAAAAAAATTTGCACTGGATATAGAATTCTTTCAGCACTTTAAAGATACGATTCCATTATCTTCTGGCTTCAATTATTTGTAATGACAAGGCTGCTCTCATTTGTATCATATCTTTTCCGTGTAACTTGTTTTTGTCCAGCTACTTTTAATGTTATTTCTTTATCTGTGGTTTTGAGCAGTCTGCTTAGTTTCATTGAGCTTCCTGGATCTCTAAGCTTGTGTTTTTCACAATATTTTGACAAAATTCTGCTAGTATTTTTTTTTTCTGCTCCATTCTTTCTCATCCCCTTCTGAGATTACATTGGATTTATAGTAGTTCCTTGATATTGTCCCACAGGCCACCGAGGCTTACTCATTTTTCAATCTTCTATTTTTCAGATTGAATATTTTCTATTGATCTATCATTATGTTTATTGATGTCATCCTCAAGCTGCCAAGCCTGTTCAGTGAATTTGTCATTTTGGATACTTAATGTTAGGTTCTAAATTTTAATTTGCTTTTTAAAAAATATTCTCTAGTTCTCTGTTGAAATTATCTATATATTAGTATAATGTGTTCCTCTTTTACTTGGTCTTTGAAGATATTTATAATAACTATTTTTAGTTCCTGTATGATAATTCTGACATTTAAGTCATCTAAGGTTTAGTTTCATTTGGCTGCTTTTTATCATGAGTAACATTTGCCCTTGCCCTTATTTTTTTTTAATGTCTTGTAATTTTAAATTGTATACTAGACGTTTTGAGTAATCCATTGTATAGACTCTAGATTCTGTTGTCTTCCTTTGAAGAGTCTGTAGTTCTAGAACATGATTAATTTGACTCAAACTGTTAGCTTTGTCTGCCGCAGAGAAGAACCTGAAATCTTTACTTGGTTCTATCATCTTTCTAGCAGTTTTCTCCTGCTCTCACTGGATTCAGTCCTCTTATTTGCTTTGGGTCAAAGATTTAACAGTTTATACACTACTATTTGGTGTTCTTACTTTGTGGCTTCTTTATTTGTGACCCTGACACCTGCCTCTATCTTCCAAATTCTGTGGCCACTGTGAACTCTGTCTTCTTATATTTCAAGATAGTAAAACTGTAGCTTTCTGCTATATTGCTAGGGCTGGAAAGTGCCCTCAGTTTAAAAGATATTTCAACATACGTGTCATACAGTGCAGTTCTCTTTTTTTTTTTTTAAAGGTCTGCTTTCCTCCAGCTTCTTCCTGTTTCTGGTTACTCTTCAGTGGTTCAAGTGATTGTTTTATTATTTATAAATATTTTTAATAATTGTTACCTATGGAAAGAGTTAATTCAATATAAGCTATTCTGTCAAAAATGGGAAATCTCTATCTTTGAATGTCAGTTTATGTGATCTTCTCTAATCCTATCTACCATTTTCTGTTTTTAATTACATATATTGTACTTTGGTATTGTTGCTTTTAATGTGACTTTGCTCCCTAAATGTATTTGTTTTTCCTCTCACAATTTATTTTAAAAGTTTGCTGGTCCAACCTCATTTCTTGATTTTGTAAAATTTTACCTGTGAAAGCTTTATAGTATTTGTTGCAAAATACAATGATGTTTATGAAGCGTTATTTTTCTGATTTTCTTGTATGTTTGCTTAGGTGTTTACTTGTGTGACATATGGCTTTCACCTGCATTTTATTTATGTTCTAGTTCTTTATTTATCCCCTCCCCCACCTACGAGTTTCATACTTATCCATTATTATCATTACTTTGAAGGAAGCTAATTATTTGTTTAAGAATCATGTGGGGAGAAAAAAGGATAGTGAAATGAGCTAGTTAGGTTCTTCTTGGAATTACTGTTGGCAAGGGCCTTCAATAAATGTGTTATTTCCTTTTCCATAGGGATGATTTATTTCTCATGGTTTTTGTTGTTAGTTCAAGAAGTATATTGAAGATGTGTTTACATCACAGCTCTCTGTGTTGGTACAAGTCACTTTGTACTTTACCTCTTTGATCCTATTTCACCCACTAGTGGCTCCCAGGCTAGCACCTGAGCATAAAAGTACCTGATCAAAGCTTCTTAAGCTCCATGTCCCTTTGCATTCTGTGGGCTAAAATAAGGTAACAGAGTTTTAACCATTCTCTCATGTGATACACATATACTGCTAGTTCCTGTCTCTCTCATCAAGGGAAATTTGTATAGGCCACTTGAGACAGTGCTCCTCACTTTCAAGAAAAGTCTAAAAAAAAAGTCCAAAAAATCTCAGCTTTCTCTTGCATTTTGGTCCAGTTTTTATAGTATTTTGCAAATATGCTTTGGGTTTAAGTTTTTCGATAGTTTTAGTATTTATTATTTTCCATGAGTTTCAAAGAAAAGAAGTGAGAAAAAAAACTTCATTCTGCTATATTTAACTGGGAGTCCAGCCAGTGCTCTTTGAAGCTTTTAGTTATATTGCACCTTTTAGATAAAGATGATAAAGATGAAGTGATATCAATGATTTATGATAATTCCTTTGCATGTCAGGTGTTTTAGGATTTCTTGAATCCTCCAGTACAAATTTTACTACGTCTTCAATAAAACTTTCAGCTCTTATTGAAGGAGATAGTGTAGTATAGAAGTTAATACCATGGTTTCATAGTTGCACAGGCCTGGGTTAAAGTGTTAGCTCTGTCCATACCACTTCGGTGGTAATTGAGAAAATTGTTTAATTTCCCTAAATCCTAATTCAACTTCCATATGTTAGTGATGAAAATACCTACCTCACAGACATGTAGTGAGGATCAGATGAGATTAACACAGAGAGAACAACTGGTATATAGCTACTGCTGAATAAACAGTAGCAATTTTCATTATTATTCTAGATAAAAATATTTTATTAATCAAATTGTGGTATTAATTGTCACAAAGTTTTATTGCAGAATTTCACCTTCCACAATCCTTAGGTAGAAAGATACATGTAACTCTCTCCATACAAGTAAAATTATTTTGCTGGAGAAACCAATAGTTAACAATGATTTTTGTGTCCTAGGACCTTGATATCTGAGGATTGAGCTTACTGGGAGAAAAGTTTTGCTCATAGACGTGTATGCCAGCTGGTGGCATGTTATCTTTTGTCCTGTCTACACCCTGACCTTTCAGCTTTATAACTTCCAAATGTTTATGTAATGAGAACTGCCCTTTTAAAATTGACACAGTGATTAAAATTGAAAATGAGAGCCGAGACTGTTCTCTAATAAATAGGCTGGATCTGAGCATACATCTGTCCAGTGAAAATCTTCTAAGCAAGCAGGCACACATTTCCTTGCTTGTATCAAAAGAGTGAAGGTGACATTTATACAGTTCAATAATTTTTCTCTCCATCTGTTTATTTAATGGTGAGATAATAAGTTGGCACATGCTACATTCACATTGTAGCATTGTATCAAATGCTACACTCCAATTTATAAGAAAGCATCCCTTCAGGAAGAGAACTATAATCAAAGCAGAACCCTCCTTACCCCCAGCAGTTCATCGTCCAAACAGACCAGTTCCTAACTGGAACAGGTCCAGTTCCATCAAAGATGCTCAGAGCCTGTAACAGGTTGACCTAACTACTTCCCTCACTTCTAATCATGTACATAAGTTTCTTCTTAAATGAATAGGGATGAGTTGCAACTATTCAAAACCATCTTTCTCAGTGACTGATTGGAGAAAAAAGCCCTATAGCATAATAGAATGCCCATAGTACTTCAGCTATATGTTTTCAAAAAATATAGAGAGTCATAGGAAAGACTCAAAGGCAATACAATATATTTTTTCAAGTATAATTGAAATCAGGTCACAGATGTGAACTGGACACAGGGATTTCAATTTTTTCTCTTCTTTACCTTATTTCACTCTAACTAAATTCTAGTCACAGTGGCCTTATTCTTGCTCCTTGAGCATTCCAAGTTAGATCCTTTTGACTAGTTTTTAGGGTCTTTATCACAAGCTGATCCCTCTCCTTGGAATACTCTTTCTCCATATTTTTGTATGACTGACTCCTTCACAATTCAAAAGTCACCCTCCAGGAGACCTTTGCCGACCAACTGCCCATTACTCTTAAATACAGTGCCCTGTTTTACTTTCTTCAGAGTATATAAAATTATTTTATTTTGTAAAGTATCTCCTCCCACTAGAATGTCATCTACGTGATACCAGGGACTTGGGTTTTTCACTATGTCCCTCTGTGCAAGGGAGTGCCTGTAGTATAGTGGGTGCATAATAAATAGATGTTGAAAAGATAAGTTAATAGCATTTGCCATCAGACTTCAGCTTTCTTCTGAACTTTATTGAAGTTTGATTCCAGCACATTTTCTTTAAAGCCATAATCTAAAGCTATCAAATTAAGTCATGGTGATCACACTTAGTTCATCTGTGCTCTGCTTTTCAGGTAAATAAAAGCTGGCTTCTTTGATTTCAAAAGCCTGAATCTCCTTCTCTTTCCACTAAGTCCTGTATCTGGATCTGAAGGATGGATGTAAGTTTTACTCATTTGGTAGGGTAAGAACGTTGACATCATTGGGTCAAATAAACGTGACTTGCTTTTTACTTTTAAGCTGTTTTAATTGTCTCCTTTCTGTGGGAGACAAAACTTAGGGAATCTGAACACACCAATTTAAAATATTTAAGCATTTAAATATTCAAGTAATAATAGTAGTAGTTTTGTATCATTCGGAAATTTACAAAAATCCTTAGAAGATAAGATAGTCTCATCACTTTATAAATGTACTTTATTATTGAGCATGACCCCATTTTGTGTGCTTTAAGAAAAGACACTGTTAAAAGTTGAGGGATGTAAGGGATCTCAAAACCATCTAGTTCAAGTACTTCAGTGCTTGAATTGTCTGCATAAGATTTCTTCCAAGTTATTGTCTTGTGAGTCTGTGCCTGAACACCTCCATTACCAGTATCGACATGGTTATTTGAGATAGTAAATTCTATCTTTGGACAATTTTGATTGTAAAAAACATATCTTCTTATGTTAAACAGTTAAATATTTTTCTGAGATATCCTTTGATTGGTTTCATTTATATTCCATGGTATGTACTGAACAATTTTATTTCCAATTGTCAAAATAATTTTCATTTTAATATTTCTATGGTAAAAACAATACAGGCTTATAATAAAATTTCAAATAATATAAAAGGATATACAATAAAAAGTATCTCTTCCTCACGCTATCCTCCAGATAATATCCTCACTCTATTTCCCCATAGCCCTATCCTCCAGAAGTAGTTACTCTCAAAATTTTCTTGGCAATTCTTTGAGAAAATTCCCACCTAAAAACACATGTATGTACAACTATAGTTATATAAATTTTTAAGTACAAGTTGAAATGTAAAATGCACACTATTCTGACTTTTTTATTTTACAGCTGAATCCTATTTCACTATGAAAATGTACAGATCTACTTCATTATTTTATTAGCTGCAGAGTATTTTATTGGGAAAATCCTGATTGGTAGAAGTTTACATGTACGTGTGAGAATATGTATAGAACACATTTTCAAAAGGGATTTGTTGGGTACATTTTAATTTTATTTCTGAGCACGAATTTTTGTCTTTTACAAAACAATTAGTACTATGTTCTAAAATGATATTGAACAATTGCTTTATTTCCAGTTTCATAGCAATTTTCTCTTTCATAGGAAAAAGCATGAAGTAAGTATTTCGTATCTGAGTTTCAGCCTCCTTTCACTTTTAGGAAAAAAAGATAAAATTTTTAGTATTTCCTCTGCTTAGTACCTTCAAACCTGGTGAATGAGTATATAATTTTTTTTACACTGGAACAATAGCATGTTTTTATAGTAAATAAATTTGTGAGCAATAAGTTGTTAAAGAAGTGACTGATATTTTATTCAGTTACAAAGATAAACTCCTAGAAATGCATCTGCTTTTATAATTCTACAATAAACCCTTTTTATTTTGAATAACTTAAACTTACAGAAAAATTGCAAATATAGAGAATTCACCCACACCTTTCACTCAGATTCCCACGGTGTTAATAATTTCCAAAACTACAGCACAATTATCCGAACAAGAAATTTAATATTTGTTTGCTACTATGAGCGGAACTACAGGTCTGTTCGGTGTTCCCCTTTATCCTGTTCCAGTCCCCGAGTACAGGGAGGATCTCCCACAATACTGTGTTGTTGTGCCTCCTTAGTCTCTCCCAGACTACAGCAATTCCTCTTTTTTCTTGTTTTTCGTGAGTATTGGTCCATTGTTTTGTAGACTGTCTTTTGGTTTGGTTTGGTCTGTAGTTTCTCATGATTAGAATGAGGTTATTCATTTTGGCAAGAAAACTACAGACACGATGTATCTTTTTCACTGCATTATAACAAGGGAAAAATGATTTTCATATGCATTATAACTAGGGTGTAAAACCTCAATCACATGGCTAATGTGGTTTGTACTAGGTTTTGCCAGTG
Source organism: Manis javanica (assembly GCF_040802235.1). Lineage (NCBI taxonomy): Eukaryota > Metazoa > Chordata > Mammalia > Pholidota > Manidae > Manis > Manis javanica. Next base: position 109,552,544 of record NC_133160.1, read on the forward strand.
CGAATTTACCTGTTTTCCTTTGTAACTGTTAAGTATCTCAGGGGAGATATTTTGAAGCTCTACAAATATTTTATTTCTCCTCAAACTTTCATCCACTGGTGGACTTTTGCCTGCAGGAAATCATGACTGTGGTGTTGACATAATATAATGCTGTGTTTCCCTCATTCCTTCTACATTTATTAATTGGAATTCTGTAAAAAAATGAGCCACTACTTCATTTATTTTCTTAGTTACTTTTATATCAACATGGATTTATAGATATTCAATTTATTCTCTAGTTTATAATTAAATACTATTATTATCTATTTGTTGCTCAGACTGTACCAAGTTTGGCTATGGGAAGAATGACAAAATACCACAGACTGGTAGCTTAAATAACAGAAATCAATTTCTCATGGCCCTGAAGACTAGAAGTCCAAGATCAAAGGGCAGGCAGGGTTGATTTCTCCTAAGCCTTCTTTTCTTGGCTTACAGACTACTGTTTTCTCATGTGGCCTCACGTGGCCTTTTCTCTGTGCAAGCGCATCCCTGTATCTCTCTTCTTAGAAGGACACCAGTCATAGGGCCCTGCCTTTGCCATCTCATTTAATCTTAATTACCTCTTTAAATGTCCTATGTCCAAATACAGTCAAACTGGGATCTAGACCTTCAGCATTTGAATTCAGTGCCTAACAGCATTTATCTTCAAGTGTCTTTGATTAGCAGTCAGAATTGGCCGCCATACAGCCTCTCTTCTACTCTGGCAACCTGCTTCTGGAAAGGTTGTCTGGTGTCCCTGATTCCTCTTTCTGCCTTCTCCCTCTGCTTCTCTGTAATATGAAAGGGCTGTGAATATATTCTCACACTTTCCACTCTCTTCAGACATTCTAATTGCAGACAGAGTCATTGAGCCCTTCAGGCCCTGCTAATTACAGGAAGGCCGCGTGACATGAAGATTGGTAGGTGCTGATGTCCTCTCAGAAATCTTTTTTACATTGCAACAAATTCCAATAGATTCAGCAGCTCTCAGTCATTCATAGCTTGTGGTTTTGCTGTGCTTTCCAAGTTGTAATGTAGATGGAGTTTCTGTTTTCCATTCTCTTTATTGCTTTCAGTTGGCTTCAAGAAGGGTGGAGTAAGATGCTTTTATCTGGTCATTATCTTTAATTACAGATAAACAAAGTTATTCATTGTCATTAGTAATATTACACAAGTTCTAAAGAGAGAACCGTGGATGTTAATGGTGATTACATACTGATAATTTTTAAAAATTTCCTCAAAACGTTTGTTCGTGCTAAATATAATAATTAAAATAAGTGCCATCAATATTTATTGAACTCTTATTTTATGGCAGGTATTGTGCTAACGATCCATAAGTTAGTCTTATAACCACTCTAAAACCGATAATAGTATTAAATTTGACAAATGGAAATACTCATCAAGGCCACACAAGTGATAAATTTTTGAGCTGGATATTAAGCACAGGTCTGCCTACCTAAATTACACATTCTTAACCACTCATTTTACTAGAATCACATCTCATTGTAGATATTGTCTTTGGAGGAAATGAAACCACAAAGAAATTAATACAAAAGAAGCAATAGTAACAACAAAATTTACCTCAATATTTGATAATGCTATTTTCTTTACTGACCATTCTATTTCCAATAACAGCACTGCAAAATATGTTAGCTCATAAATGTACTCATAGGCTAAAACAAGTAAATATATGTCATGGTCACTATTATACCTATTTTTTCACTTATGAAAGCAGCAGATTGCTTCTACTGTGAGAAGCTTATTTGTTTCATAATTACTTAAAAGGTTACTTACTTTATACCCCAAATCTACATAGGAAATGAAACCCTGGCACTGGTTATTTTACACTAATATAGCCAATACACACTGATTCAGTTTTCTCTCCATGTCCAAACATCTATTAACATGGAGAAAATCTGGATTATCTGGTGCTGAATGTGCAAAAATGAGGTTAGCTTTCAGCACTGGGTGATTGAATGCATCCTTGGATCAGCCTATCATGGTTTAATTGAACTACAGATCCAATGATAATTGGAATAGAACTCTAGTCCAAAACAAAACACAAATATTCTAAGCTTCATTTAATGAACAGAAGCAAATGGAGACTTCTGCTTCTATTCATGGCATCCCCTGACTGCATCAGTCATTCAAAAGATAAGTCATTACAATATTTACAGAACAATTTATAGAGCCATAATTATGCAGTAGCCACTTTGTGCTCAATAAATGAGGCTAGAAAACATAATGGAAGACTATTTTAAAATAACAGGTCCTCCTCTGCATTTCAGATTCTTTGAGGCTATACATATCTTCAAACAATATTAATACAGTATTAGGTACAGAGTAGTTACAAATACATGTTTTGTTTGTATGTATGAACAGTTAGTCTTTGGAAGAAATAGATTAGTAGAGGAGGTATTATAGATTGCATTCACTTTAGAGGTGATAGTATTTGATAGAAAAATGCTTGTTTACTGAATAAGGATGTATATGAGTACTACAGCTGCCACTGTCAACATTTTCATCAGGTATTGCATGAACTCATTGGTTTAGAATGACCAAAATTAGTTAAGACAAATGCAAATTCACTTAACATTGTCTGAACCTCTTAAAAGGTTTGAAAGCTATGATGTTTATTTCTGAAATATTTTTGAAAGTGTTATTACTTTAAAAATTCACAATTACAAATGCACACAAAGTAAAGAGAAAAGTGATTGAGTAAATCAAAATGACAAAAACTATAGAGCTGGAGAAGAGATTACTGGTGTCTAGGGGTTAGAGATAAAAAAGGGAGAGGGCTATGACTGTAAGGGACAGCATGAGGACACCTTGTTGTCGCGACCCTTCAGGGACCGAAGCAACACGCCCAAGGTCTTGATTCTTCTCTAGGCTTTATTCTCTAATCTCTCACGGCGGTTACAGCAGTTGTCGGGAAGCTTCTCTCCCTCCCAGCGGGCTCCCTTATATTCAGTTACCCAACCAATCCGGGACAGTATCATGCGTGACCTTTAAGCGGATAGGTGTCACGCGCCACTCTAAGCGGGCAGCACGAGCTATGCACGGCTACGGAAGTCTGCTGGGCCAATCCCCAACAGGGAAGAGGGGAAAGGGTGGTGAGCAGGAAGCAGGCGCCATCTTTAGGGCGTTGTCCAGGTAGAGTGGGGCTCAGCCTCGGCCGTAGGCCAGGCCCCCACATCTCCCCCTTTATTGTTTTATAACCAAAGGGCTGTCGGGATCATGCCTGTCTTAGGTCGTCCGGAGTCTGAGGCATTCTTACCCATCCTAAGGCAACAGACAGCTTAGGTCTGCGCCCTGTCTTAGGTTGATATGCGCAGCTCCCGATCTTACCCGTCCTTGACTACTGATCCAGCATAAGCCATACTCTAGGGGAGATGGCTTCCTCTAGCGCTGCCATGGCCTGCAACAGGACCTTCCGTTCTCCCCGTTGCTGTTTTTGTAACAGACTTTCCTCCCAAGCAGGAGAGGCCCACAATTAGCAATATTCCTACGACACCTACACCTGACCAGGCTTTGGTGGCGTTTAACATCTTGCCTAACTGTCTGGACAAGTTGGCAGCTTTAGAATAATTATGAAAAGGAATACCAGTAATACACCCCTGTATAAGAATGGATGCAGCCCACAGACCAAGGCCATCCCATTCTTAAAATGGCCATTGATGACGTTCTGCGCTGTCATTGCCGAGGCAGTGGCCTGGGACAGACCATTCAGCGTCTCTGCCGTAGGAATGGTGATAGTCAGTGCGGCGGTGGCTGCAGCTGCAGCTCGGCTTGCCGTCGCCTGCTGTAGGATCCACGGCAGGAGCAGAAGCAGTGCGATCATCTTGTACCTCTGCTCCGGGGTTTTCCACACTGCGTATCAGACGTTCAGGCACCCAAACAGGGTTCTGCTGGTCCTGTGGAAAAACACAAACCGAGCCTCGGGTCCAGATTATCACTGGGTCCGGGCCTTTCCATATTCCTTCCAACACATCCTTCCACAAAACTTTAGGCATGTGTTTTGGATTGGATTGTTGGCCATGCCACTCTGCTGCACTGCGGCCATTTTTGTCCAGTGTTCTAAAATCTTCTCCTATTCCCCCTTTTTGTTTATATAAGGCATTCTTGAGGGTGAGGTGGGTGCGTTCCACCATACCCTGACCCTGAGGGTTGTCTCTAGCTCCCTGCTGCTCTCATGACACAAAAGGATGTCATCCATATAATGATAGATGATTATCAGGGGAAACTGTTTCCTGACAGTTTGTAAGGCCTTCTTTACATACACATGGTGGGGCTATTAGCCATGCCCTGTGGCAATAAACCTTTGACAGTCTCTGGGGTGAAGTGGGATGGAGAAGAAACAGTCTTTGATAATTTCCACTTGCCAGACTTTTTCCTAATTACAAAAATAGGTGTGTTCCATGGCGAGGTAGAGGGCTGGAGGTGACCAGCTGCTATCTGTTCTTGTACTAAAGTGTGGGCTGCTTCCTTCTTTTCTTTGGTGAGGGGCCACTGAGGTACCCACACAGGCCTTTTTAGGCTGTTTTCCCTCAGTGGCCCCGAAGAAAAACCCAATCCTGGTCCTCCATCCCCATCCTCTCTCTAAAGGGGGAAGTATCCTAGTTATGATTTAGATGGACTACGTCGCTAATTCCGCTAACCTTTTGATTTCGTTGCCACTCTGCGAACCTTTTGATTTCGTCACCACTCTGCGAACCTTTTGATTTCGTCGCCACTCTGCGAACCTTCACTGGCGCCTCCTCATTCCATATATTATAATAAACAATGTCACAAACACTAACAGGACACACACACTACACATAAACACCCACCGCAACTGCCTGCCGTCTGCCCTGCCACGTATACTTTCAGTTTACTCGCCGATCCACTCACCCTCCTCAGTTCCCTCTCCCGGTCTGGCCAGCCGACCGAACGGCGTCCAGCGACGTTCCTGAAGAGTTACAAGCTCTACTTCATCGGCAGGCGCCAGGGTCAGCGGATCAGGTCGCGACGAGGTTTAACGATTCCCGGGGTTCGGCACCACTTGTCGCGACCCTTCAGGGACCGAAGCAACACGCCCAAGGTCTTGATTCTTCTCTAGGCTTTATTCTCTAATCTCTCACGGCGGTTACAGCAGTTGTCGGGAAGCTTCTCTCCCTCCCGGCGGGCTCCCTTATATTCAGTCACCCAACCAATCCGGGACAGTATCATGCATGACCTTTAAGTGGATAGGTGTCACGCGCCACTCTAAGCGGGCAGCACGAGCTATGCATGGGTACAGAAGTCTGCTGGGCCAATCCCCAACAGGGAAGAGGGGAAAGGGTGGTGAGCAGGAAGCAGGTGCCATCTTTAGGGCGTTGTCCAGCTAGAGTGGGGCTCAGCCTCGGCCGTAGGCCGGGCCCCCACACTTGTGGTGATGGAATAGTTCTGGGTCTTGATTGTGGTGGTAGATGTAGGACTACACGTATACTACACCTGTTATACATGGCCCAGGTAATAAAATGTAATGGAGTTCATGGATATATTGTATCAACATTGATTTTCTCCTCTTGATAGCATTAATCATTGGAACAGGATGAATGACAGGCAGGAAGGACTGCTCTACTAATTTTGCAACTTCTTGTGATTCTATAATTATTTCAAAGTAAAAGTTTAAAAAATGAGCAGAGTTAATCTTGACTTGTATAATAGTTGTGTGTTGTTTCTCTCACCACGTACATTTAAACATTTTCTACAATTCTGGTTTGATGCTATTTACAAGCTGTACATACTTGAGCTTTTGACAAGCAGTTTGCAGGTGGCATATCAACTCATCAAATGCATCATGTACTCTTGCTGATAAGTGTTGAACACATGGCGTTCGATCTGATATTTTTCTTTAGAGGGCAGAATTTCTCAAGTGTTTTGGTCGAAACACTGTTGTGACACCTACTGGTTTCTACCTTCTTGCAAATATGGTTTTGCATATTTCACCAGTACCATAAAAAAAGTGAAATACTGAAGTTGTACTGATAATAGCTTGTCTGTGATGTCAAGTATACTTTGAAACAATATATCAATATTCTGTTATTCAGGGATTCTTTCTTCTGTTCGTATATATTACACTTAGGGGAATGGGGTGCATCTTCCTCATAGTGCATAAATAATGCTGCAAGACATTGCTAGCATCTTAGTGTATATGTATAAAAGTGCATGAGAAAGATATTAGAATTCTCTCACCCTGCCTGTCTCTGTCATTGCTAGGAACCCTCCACAGGCAAATATCCCATCTCATAGTTTCAATTGGCATTTCTGTAAAAACTCATGAAATTAAACATTTTAATAGTTATTTCCATTTGTGTTTCCTAGTGTATGATTGCCTCTTTGTGTGATTGGCCTATTTTTTTTTAACTTAGATAATATTCTTTCTCTTGTTGAGTTAAGGAGCTATGTCTAATCATTGTGTTCAAGGAATTTAAAGAAAAAGCAAGCAAGCCTGGTGTGACCAATGTCCAGAGACTGAAGGGGAGCAGGAGCAAGAAGCCATGAGAAACATGTGGGCTGTGTAATGGGTTTTAGTTTTACCATGAAGCACTGAGAAGCCATGGCAATGTTCTAAGTAGGAGGTATGTGTGGTGGGATGAAGTGTGGACATGATAGTGGTGTTGTAATTGAGGTTTATTATAAAAAGTCTTTAAAAATAATCTATCTAAAACTCTTAGCAAAGAGAATGGAACAGGGGAAGTATTTAACAAATATCTGAGTTCATTGTTAATACATTATAATGATTACTGTTAACATTTCTGTCAGAAGGACTCTGAAGTCTGGTGAGGCTAAATGATTACTCCAATACTACAGCTATAAATATTCATGGCTAGCTGTTTCTAGGCTAGATCTCATGCTCATTCTGATAGCCTGCATGTAAGTATTTCTGCAGTGAGCAATCTGGGAGCTTAGAACACAGATCTAGCCAGGGGAGTGATTCTGTTACAGACCAACACATTTGGACTATTAACAGCAAAAATTCAGTCATGCATTGGGTCACTCTCATGGGAGTCATACCAAGTGTATGTGATTAATGTATGGGAGGCCAAAAGATTCGGTTACAATAGCATTTACATGGAGTAGGTTTTGGGAAACTATTATTCTCATTATAGAGTTAGTTGGTCAGGATATACAAGTGCCATTTTCTAAAATTAAATAATGTAGGAGCTTCATGTTCACAAATATGCACATACTCTGTGGACCCTCAATAAATACTAGCTGACTGACTGACACATAAACACCCCCATAAACAAACACTTCTAAGTGAACTGTAGCCATATATTTAAAGAGGCACTATCAGGTCTACATGTATAAACTAGAGATTAAATATATGAGAAACATAGCAAAAATGCAATAGTGAAAATATCTTTCTAAATTGAGAGTCCTTGAATAGCAAGTGATGAAAAAGCCAGGCAAATATTAAAGTATCTCAAATTAAAGTTTTTTTAAAGTAACTTCACTCCTCAAAATGGTTGCTCTTCAAAGATTATTAACAAACCCGTTTTTGTAAATTCACATCTTTACACTGCCTATTATTTAATTTGCAAGTGATGGAGACAGCAATCTTGTAAATATGTGTGATTTCTTGAGAAGGAAGTATATAAGGAAACAGCTGACACTAAAGACGAAGTGGACATTTGATTACAGCCACTCCTCTCAGTTTTCATTATCCTAAACTCACATTAAATATTCTTACCTAAATCAGTGAGCATTTCACTAATCATTTAACCAATATGTAGTAATGCTTTGACTAACAATTTTGAGTCTAATACTTACAAGTTGTATGAACTTAGGTAAGATTTAACCTCTCTGAGTCTAAGGTTTTTTCATCTCAATAGAAATGATTCATTACATGGTTTCTTTAACAAAATATTTCTTCAAAAATATATAAGGTTTGGTACAGTGCTGAGCATTAAATAAGTCTTAGTTGCTAATATTACTTGTTAATGAAAGTGACAATTTCCCCACTAACAAAGCTCCACTTACCATAATCTCTCTTAATAATGGGACTGTAGTGGGGGTTCTGACTGTGTCAGCTGGACTTACAGTGTGAAACAGGACAAGTCTGGCTGAAAAGGAGGCTCCTGTGCTCTGGGCTGCCTTAGGCTGGATGCCTGAAAAGTGAATGTTACTCTGGCCAGACCCGAGGGTGACAGTGAAGACCACTGCCAGGAGCTCACCTTAATGGGAAGGTAAAGGGAGTGAATAACCTTGGGTTTGAGGAAAGCCAGATCCTGAAATAAGGACATGATCCAGTTTACTATATTAAAGTCCAAAGAAGAGGATTTTTGTAGCTGTTGTTTATTTTGTTTTAAAAAATTGGAAACTAAGAATGGTTAAAATTTAGGAAGGCAGAGCATGTTTGTGATTGAAAAGACAATATTGCAAGGGGGTAAATAATTTCAATATATGTATACATTTAATAAATTACAATCAGAATTCTAAGATATCTTGCTTTAGCTGATCAAAATAATTTAAAAATGTATGTGGAACAATAAAACTATTACCAAGAAATTTTGAAAGAGAAGAATATTAAGGAAGAATTCCTCTATCAATTCATAAAACTTTTAAAGCTGCAAACAGAACAGTGTGGCAGTGACATAAGAATAGGCAAGTGAATGAATGGTTCTGTTCACAGGAAATCTCATAACTAAAATTATAGGCAATAATAAATTCCTTCAGGACTACCTACCTTTACCTATCTTTCTCTTTAAATCTATTCCAGGCCCTATCATTAGCCTGCCCTTCATCTCTCTATCTGCCATAGCCAGAACTCTCTCTTTCTCCTCACCTATTTGTCTGTCTGTCTGTCTGTCTATCTGTCTATCAATCAATCAATCTATCAATCTCTATCTATCGATCTTTTATGTATGTATGTATGTATATATGTATGTATGTATCTATCTATCTATCTAATCTATGCATAGATATGGAGTAAGGAAGAATATTTTTATCCAAGATAACACAGAAGATATATTGGAAAAGAGTGAGAGGTCTGACACAGGGAATATTTTAAATGCCTTTAGAGAAGCTATATCAACAACAGAATCAAAAGACATAATATAATTAAAAATGCTTCCAACACTTGTGGTAATGGGTTATTCCTAATACACAAAGAGCTTTTACTAATGAATAAGGAGCAAATTAGCTCAACTGTAAAAAGTATAAAAGAAGAAAAGGCAAATCAAAATCTATATGGAATGTTACCTGAAATTCCATAATATGGAAGGTATAATAGTGTGTTATTCATTAAGACACCATTAGAACCTCCATCAAAAGTTATCAATTCAAAATTCTTCTGCCTCTATTCCCCACAATTTTCTTTTAGTCTGTGCTCTTAATCTTTGACCAGATAACTCAGTATTGTACAAAATACGCCCTTCCCTAAAATTGTTCCTTGCCCAAAATTTCTAGACCTTCCGATTAAAATATTAGCTAGAAGTTGATTTTTAAGAATATACACTAAAGTGAGGGGAGGTTTATGCCCTATAAGGAATCTGCACTTGCACAAATAAAAAACAGATATTATTGACACAGTTTTTTAGACTGAGGGGACAGAAAAATTCGGTTTGGTTATACAAGATAATGGAGAGGGCTACATTTAAACTTAGAATTAAAACGCAGGGATAACTGTCTTCAATTGAGGTTAATCTTCATCTTCAGCAATATAACATACATACTCAACACAAAATACTCAAGCTTGTCTTTTAAAAAATATGCAAAACATATCAGAGAATACTCAAACCCAGGGAGAGTTACATTACACAGTAGATTGACTCTAAACTGTGACCTGAGGAAACCCTCATAGTGGTGATGTCTGACAGGGCCGGTAACAAAGTCAGGAGGACTGTAAATAACGGAGAACTGTGTAGGCAGATGCAGAGTTGGATCACTTAAGTACCTGGACTAGTAAGTGCCAGAAATCAGTGCAGGTAAATGGAGAACACTGAATCCTGAGTAGAAGAGCCCATGTTTGCACAAGACAAGTAAAACAAAACACAAAACGAACAAAAATTGCTGCAGCATTTTGCCTGACAGATTTGGGAGTTCTGGAAAAATTCTCCAAAATTGGCAATACACTGTGTAGCTCTCAGGACGAAAGCAAAAAAGACAGTGACATGATTCTGCCTGAAACACGATATAAATCATAGAGAGGAGGGGAGGTTTCAGCTGTTCTCCGAGGAAGGAACTCCATCTCCAGTGTGCACTGCTGATATTGTTGGCCAGTTCTCTGGATGGAAAAGCATGAGTGGCAAACAAGGTAGTTTAAATGGGACCAAAAATTAGAATTAAACTTTCTTCTACAATTTTTATCAAAATAGTTTTATAACTTCTCTCTAGGAGGTACACCAAATATCATTTTAAGAGTTTGAATATCTATCAATGACTTCATTATTAAAAAGAATCAACACTTGCACATTAAACGAATATCCTAACCCAATATATTTCTTTCAAAATATTGAATTGACAGATATACAAAGTTTTCTAGTTTAGGGAAACATTATTTTGAAAATAGTTTCTGTTGACAAATGCTGATTTCTTCTCTCTGTAACTCCTCTCCCTCCCCTCTTTTTTCTTTCCAGTAGCTGTTGTAGAAAATTTTTGTCTTCTTCTCCCTAACTTTCTATTACTGCTATCTTTTACTGTCTTTAGGAAGATGCTAAACATATATTTAGTTTTCCTTCCCTACAGTATTAAATTCTTCGGTATCTTTGACATAATGGGCATGCATTTAACATTTTGGTGACTGCAAAATAAAGTTTACAAGATCATACCAGTGATAGTCTCAAAAATTATTGTGTGCTCACACTGTGTGCACGGCATTATTTTAAAGGCTTTATTTTTTATTTTTTTGTCACAGTTTTATGAGCTAAATCCTATAATTACTCCATTTGCAAAGGTGGAAATGAAGGTTCAGTGGTTAAGATCTCAGGGCCGGTGAATAGCAGAGATGAGTTTCCTAAAGGGGACTGAATCTGAAGGACTATTCACGTGTCGCTGCCCAACAGGTCCTGGAACCAACACCTTTAGCTCTTGTGGGGACACCATATTCATTATTAGTTTCCAAATACGTCAAGGCATTTAGAAATGACATTACATCTGTACTTTTATGACAAGTGAGGAACTGTTCAACTCCTGGGAGGGAGGCAGTGTCCCAGCTCTGTCTCAACCTCTCATTTCCTTATACTTGTTGCTGGTTTCATAGGTTTTCCCAGACTATGGTATAATCATTTAAGCTTATTTACTTTTTTCTATTTCATTAATAAAAGTGACTAAATAAAAACTCAGCTCTCATCTTTGTCTTCTGGTTGAGACGATGGCAAGTATACCTTAAGGTTTTATTCATCAGAAAAGACACATCCAACCTCATTTCAATAGTCATCTGAGCAATTATCAAAGATACATTGCCTACAGGAGAGGTAAGAAACGAGTGTCAAATTACTAAAGACATGACATCCTAATTAAAGGAGTCCCGTGTAGATGCCAGAAAAAATATGGACAGAGCTGAAGTGATTGTGAAATCTTGTCTCCACAGATATCAGTGTCCTAAAAGCTGGTTCTTTAATTAGAATCTTCTTTTATTTTGTCTGAGCTCAAGACACAAAAACTCACTGCAGTCATCCTGCCTAGAAACTGAGTTGCTTAGAACAAAGATTTGTCCTGGAAAAAGAAAATCGGGGTTATAACAGTCAAGATACATAAATATGTATATGGACTATCATTTTCTTGTAACAAATGGTAAAAAGATATACAGGTGACAGTGAGGGAGTCATATGGAGGGCCTGCTTTATCACCCACCTCTGGCTATGTTTCCCAAGCAGCGCACCCGCCAGTCCCAAGCCCTGGGCCATCATTAGTCCTCGCACATGGAAGCAATGAAGGTGTCTCTTAAAGTAAATCATTTGAGGATTTTTATAATCTCAAATAAAATTTTCTAATATTTTTTTCTAAGTTTTCCAGGTTTAAGGTTTTAATCTTTTATTATTTATTGTGCAGCCGTTTTGAAGAGCATGGTGAACAGCCCTGGGTAAATAGTCGGATGACAAAAATCAGTGCCATACAATGCTCTATTAAAAACTGATGAGTTTTTTCTTCTTTCATATTATCATTGTTCTATCCTCTGGTGCTTAAAAATTAATAGCATGTGGGTTATAAACCTTTGGCTTTCGATCAGTAAAATTGCTGACAAATATATTTCAGAGATTGCATGGGAAAGTCTGCATATAAATTTTCTCTTCAACCACCAGGAAGACCATAGGCATCCATTTTAACTGAACCTTTTTTCCAGTGTTTTTTTTAATTGTGTTAGGATAAAGAAAATTATACATTAATAAGACAAAATAAATCTATTTCAAAATACAACTTTGAAAATTATTAAGATATTAGTAAGGGAAATGTTATGGAATAAAGGTAAATATTTCTTCATTCCTAATGAGGATTTGATAAAATAACAAATCATTGCAAATATTTATTTTGTAGATTTAATGAGAAAAAACTCAATAAGGGGAAAGGTACAACATTCTAACTTCTTTTTCGAAAGTCTTAAGTCTCTATATTTAGTTCTGATATTAAGTAGAATTGATTTGTGTTTGCCTGTTAAGTATTAGATATGGACTTGTTTAGAAAATTATGAAACCTGAAAGCATCTAACCTTATCTAATGAAATAAAAACAGAAACTAGGCACATTGAGAATCAGCACTAAATGTGAAGACATAATGACATTGAGTATTGAATTACTATTCTTGTATATTTCTGCATTTTTAAGTCCAACATGCATAGCAACAAAGGCAGGAAGAAGAAAAGAATGAGGGAAGAATGTAGAAAGGAAAAGAGGAAGGACTGAAAAAAATGGGGGAAAAAAAAGAAAGGGAACCATTTCTGGTGGGTCTGTGATGAGAACTGAATCTGATATAAAAGGGCTTTAGGTCCTACGCTGCTTCTTTAACACAATTCTAGCTGTGTTTTTTCTCAGGATTTACAACAAAATATCACATCTCTCTCTTCAAGAGAACTATCATCATTGCTTGTTTTAGACTATGATTTTGAAAAGCTGTGCTCTAATTTTGGATTATGTATGCCTTTTGGACCTTTAGTTTATTTGTGGCAGCACTCTGCGTGAGCGTACGGTTTGTCCTGTAATTGCTATCTTCCAGTGAGCATTTTGTGCCATTATGATCTCCTAGAACATTTTATTCTGGAAAAGATGTGGCACAGACTGATTCTTCATTTTAAAGATGCTTCTTTTTAACTTCTCTACATTTAAAAGTATTATGAATTACCTTCTGAATAATAAAAAGTGGGGGAGAAACAGAATGATCAGAACCGGGACACATTTTTTAAATTCCTATTGAATATTTCTCCTTTTATTTTGGAATGTAGCCTGATACAGATAACTCACTCATGATAAGCATTAATAATATAATATGTGGCTGGAAACCAGTTCAGTTGTAGAAACAGTAATTCCTATGGCTTTTTAGCAAACTGTATATACATATTGCTTTTCCTTTTCTTCTACAGGTTTCATCATGAATGCAGTAATGCTGCATTTTAAAAAAAAGGCTATCAGTTCAAATGTCTTGAGGTTTTTTTTGATAAGTAAAGAATAATGTATTAACTGTTTTATGAATGTAATATTGTTGCCCTAAGCCATCTTTGTGATTTTTTTAAAACGAGCAATGAGTGGTAGGAGAATGTACATTTTAAATATATTTAAGTAATTCAAATTCTCACTAACACTGTATCAGGGTCCATGTGAAAATATCTTGTAAAAATTTACAATAGAAATGAGTTTACAGTGAGCATAGACTTGTAAAAAAATGATCTGAGGTGACACAGTAGCAGGATAGTTATAAATAAAGTTACAGAGGTCAAAAAACATTCTTCAGCAAAATGTGGTTGACAGAAAAAAAATTTTAACAAACATATGATAAGCACGGTATAATTTAGATTTAAATACAGCTCTGGGCTTCCAGATAGCCAAGTCAAATAAGAGTACCATTCTCATTATATGATAAAGGAAAACACAGCAAATCTGACAAAAAAAAATAGAGTATTGCTATGCAAATAATATGGTAAATAATTCTGCTAGAAAGTAGCCAGTTCTTATGACACAGGTTATAGATGGATTCATGCAAGCATATAGGTAGAAATTTCCTGGATGATTTTGGGAGAAGCAGAGAATATTTTCACTTTCCATGACTATTAATTTTCTACATCATAGACAGCAGGTTGGGCAGCACTTTTTTTGCACTTGCAGGTCTCTGCCTGAAATGCTTTCCTTCCTGCTACAGTTAAGTAACTCCTACTCACTCCTCAAGCCTCATCGCAACTTCATCTCTAATTGCAGGATTTCTCTAAGCAGCTCAGCACTCTGTTGGTGCAGTTGATCTTCTCCTTCCCACTAGGCTCTAGATTTCTCAAAGGCATGCAATATCTCAGCTAGTTCTTTATCCCCAGTACTCAACATGTTCTTTGACACTTAGTCATTGCTCAACAAATCTTTGGTGGAAAGATAAAATGGATGAATGAGTGACTCTAGGGCTGCACTGGGGAGTTTTTTCATCAGTGGTTTTGGGGTGAGGGAGAGTGAAAGAGAGGAAAAGACAGCACTGTATACGGAGGGGATAGGTAGGTCTTAGCCTCAGAGCTCAGATTTCACCTGCTGCTTTTTTTTAATTATTAAAGTGTCATTGCTATACCATCTTATTTGGTTTCAAATATACAACACAGTGGTATACCAGTTACCCATATTATTAAATCCTCACCCCCATTAATACAGTTACTGTCAACATAGAAATATGTTACAGAATCAGTGACTATATTCTCCATGCTGTACCTCTATCCCCGTGATCAATTTGTATTATGATAGAGAATTTTTGTGCCCCTTAACCCTCACCCTTTCCACCCACTCCTCTCCCTGGTAACCACCTGTCACTTCTCAGTGTCTCTGAGTCTCCTGCTGCTTTGTTCATTTTGTTTTGCTTTGTTTTTATATTCCACAAAAAAGTGAAATCATATGGTATTTGTCTTTCTCTGCCTGGCTTATTTCACTGAGCGTAATACCCTCTAGATCCATCTATGTTGTTGCAAATTGCAGAATTTCTTTTTGGTTTTTTTTATGGCTGAGTAAGATTCCATTGCATATATGTACCACATCTTTTTTGTATATTCATTTATTGAGAAAAGGTTTTGTTTAATCACATTTCCACAGCTCAAGCTCCAGTGTACTCGAGGGCTGAAGGAGAGAACCAGAGAAAATCTTAATACAATTCTGTTCTGTAAAATGGGGTTTTCATGCACTCATTTTTAGTAGTGTCTTTATAACATTTGCCTTTGAGGATGGCAATTTATATTTGCAAGAACTGCTATGAATTGGTATTCATGGGCATAGCCTTTCTTTCTGTTTGTTCCGATGTTCCAAAATTGCAAGAAAAAAATGCTTGCCATTTAATTATATTAAATCAGATATGTGAACAACAGAATTCTGGCGTCAGGGTCTGTATTAGCAAATGGTGCCAATTAGAAACACACAGCAAGTACCATGCACTTTCTTTTTGCATGAGTGGCTTTTAAATCCTATAGTGGCATAGTAACAAATACAGCTAGTACAGTATGACTGTCACATTTTCCACACGTTCATTTTTAGCTACTTTGCCTTTTAAAGAAAACATATAGTATGCTGTAAGCCTACACATAAAAGGCTTCCTGAAATATAAGAGATAATTTTATGCTTGAGGAGTAATATGAAAACATTCTTCTTCAGATAATTATGAACACTTAATTTTCCCACATGGAAGCTAGCCAAGAAGTAAAGACATACTGCACTTTGGGAAGTCATCCATTTTTTAATACACAAGGCAGTGCCCTCTCAAATACTACAAAAAGAAAGTTATCAGATTTGTTGTGATCAAATGAACAACTGAAAGTAAAAAATTCTAAAATGACAATTAATATCCATCACACAATGCCCCATTAAAAAGCAATTGTATGATAACACAAAATCACTATAAGAATAAATGTTGGTTGTCATGAAAAAGCATTAAATTTTTAATAGATTCTGAAAATATTTTTATATATTTCCTTCTTTAATATATATATTTATATATATATGAAGTGATCACTGATACAGTTTAATTAAAATCTACCATCCAGCTAGCCATTTTTTAATTAGTTCCATTTGTTCATTAAATCTCTTTCTATATTTTTTGTCTTTTCTGGCTTAATTGAATTTTTTTATAATTCCTTTTTATCTTATCTATTGACTTACTTATATATTTATAAAAATTAGTGGTTCTAGGAGATCTAGTTTATGTGTATGTGTGTTTGTGTATAAACATATATATATATGTTTATGTTCAAGTAATATCACACCATCTCATATGAAGTGAGCACCTTATAAGTGTACTTCCCGTTTCTTCCGCTCATCCTTTGTCATGCTGTCATGTTTTAACTTTTACATGTGCTATAAACACATAATATACTGTTGCCATATTTTGCTTCAGTCAGCTACTTTTAGAATTAATTTAAAATTAAGAAAAACATCAGTTTAATTCACCTCAATTTATGTCTTTTCCAATGCTCTTCACATCCTGTATACATTTGTTACATTCTTTCTGCCTGAAGAACTTGAACATTTCAAGATAGTCTGTCAGCACTAGAATTTGCTAGAATAGAAATCTACTATTTCAAGATAACCTGCTAGCACTAGACATGAATTTTACTCTTTTTGTTTGTTTGTTTGAGAAAATACTTATTTCTCCTTAATTTTTGGATGATATTTTACTGGGTATAGAATTCTAGATCAACAGTCTTTCTTTTTCTTCCAGTCCTTGAAAGATACCATTCTACTTTAGACTATCTTGCATGGTTTCTAATAAATCTACCATAGTTCTTACTCTTTCTTTGTAAGGAATGTGCCTTTTTCTCCTGATTGTGAGATTTTTCTCTGTCTTAGGTTCTTAGCAATTTGAAGATGATATGTGTAAGTGTTCTCTACCCCTCTCCCAACCCCAAGTATTTCAAACTTCTTAAATCTGTACTATGATGTCTTGTCATTAATTTTAGAAAAGTTTTAGTCATTACTTTTTCAGGTAATACTTTGGTCTCATTCTCTCTCTTCTCCTTTTAACATTCTAAGTTTTCATGTGTTAGACAGTGTCATATTGTACCCCAGCTCATGGATACTCTCTCGTTTTTCACTTGTTTCTCTTTGCTTCAGATGCGGTAGTTTTTATTGACCTATGTGTGAGTTCACTGATCCTTTCCTTGCTTGTATAAAGTATACTGATGAGTCCACCAAAGGCAATCTTCATCTCTGTTCTTGTGTTTTATATTTCTAGCATTTCCATTTGATTTTTATAGTTTCTATTTCTTTCATGAAAATATCTATCTGATCTTACATGTGGTCTACCTTTCCATAAAGAGACTTTAACATATTAATTATAGCTATTTTAAAGTCTTTGTTATTTCCGACATCCACCTCATATCTGTGTCTGGTTCTAATGATTGTTTTGTCATTTCAAACATTTTCTATTTTTGCCATTTTCATTTGCTTTGTAATTTTTTTGTTAAAAGCTGGACGTATTGTACACAACAGTAGATACTGAGGTAAAAACTTTTTTATACTTGCATATATATATATATATATATATATATATATATGCAAGTATATATATATTCTACACTATATATATATATGCCTATCCTTATGCTAAGCTCTTAGTGTGAAGGATTGTGTTCATATACTCAGGAGTTGGGCTGAGATTGAAGTTTGTTGCACTGGCTTCAAATTCCTCTGGTTACAGGGTGTGGATGAGTTTTCCAGAGCTTTTATCTCAGTATTTTCTCTCCAGAGAGAATATAGCTCTCCAGTTGCATCCCATTGTTCTGATTTTGAGATACTTGTTGGCATGGTAGTGGGAGATGGAGGAGAGGGAAATGTTTTCTGATATTCGAATCAAGCCTCATTCTTGGGTTAGTGAACCTGGGTCTCAGAGTGCTGTGGCCTTCACAGGTGCTCCTGTCCTTACTCCAGCTATAGTGCTTTGCTTAGGACATATTTCTGCACCTTCCCCAGAACTTAATTTTTGCCCTGTTTCTTCCCTTTAGCTTTCATGGCTTCTATAAGTGCCCTGAGCCAGTTTTGTGGCTCTTCTTCCTGCAGACTATCTCCCTATAGGGAGCTAGGGGAGATGGGTTTGGAGAGAGTTTTGTCAGTGGCTGCTGTCATTCTCCCTTGATAAGTGTCATGAAGCATGTTAGGATTCTACACAATTTTCCCTATGAGAATGTAGTGTGGTTCATGGAGGAAAAAAATGTTAGAGGGCGCAGATTCCTTATGTATACAGCCAAAAATGACATTATACTCTCCCATCAATATAATGGCTTTCAATCATTCCTTAAAATTTTTGCTGATTCTTCTTACTGACTTACATGGCCTTTGGTGGCATTTGACTCAGGTATGCAAATGGTTCCTTTCCTTTTCATCCATGACATTTCTGCCCTAAAGTTGAAGTTTTCTGATAGATTCAGGAAAAACTCATTAACTTGAAGCTTGAGATTTTTTTTTAGTATTATAAGGCTGAGATCAATGTTCTTTACTGCTGAGATGAAGCAGAAAGTTTAACAGTGAGATTGGTATATCCATTCTAGTGGTGGTGAAGTGGTATCTCATTGTGCTTTACAGTTGCATTTTCTTTTGTTGAAAGAATTTTATGCTAAAGTTTTTAGACATTGCCTAATTGTGTTGTTTGTCCATTTATATTGATTTCTTAGAACTCATTACATATTTTGGACAGAAGTTCTTTGTCATATAGATGCATTGCAAATGTTTTCTCCCTGGCTCTGGCTTGCCTTTTTATTTTTTGCATTTTATGATGAAGAGAAGTTTTTCATTTATATGAGCTTCAGTTTATAAATTCTATATGGTTCTTGTTTTTTGTGTGTTTTTTTTAAACATTGCTTATTCCAATAACAAAAACATTCTTTTTTTTTCTTGTAAGAACTTTATAATTTTAGAGTTCATGTTTAAGCTCATCATAATTCATCTCAAATTAATTTTTGTGTGTGGTATCATATAGGAGTCAAGGTTAAATTTTTTCTTCTAAATATTTATGTAACTATTTCTAGCATCACTGGTTAAAAAGTCTATTCCTTCTCCCATTGAATTTTGTTGGTATCTTTGTTGAAAATCAGTTGGCCACATATATGTGTGCCTATTGCCATATTACATATTCTTTCCATTAATATATTTGTTCATCCTTAAGATAGCACCACACAAATATGATTACCATAACTTGATTGTATGTCTTTGTTCTTCTTTGATACTGTATTTGAAGTTGCATAGTGTTTTATGTTGTAGTGAGAGGGAACAGGAGTTGGGTTCATAAGACTCAGAGTCTTGTATCTGTTTCAATTTCACTACCCAAGAAACAAAACCCTTCTGAGCTCTTTTACCTTCTTGCCTTCTTCCTTTTCTTTGCTTTTTTTCCCCCATTTATTCATTTTCAAAATTTGAAATATAATATCCACCTTGCCTATATATCATGTAAAAATGCTTTGAAACAGCCTTGCCGTCTATAATGATTTAAAGAGTTTTGTATTTATCCTATGTAAAAAAGTCATGGGTACCTTCTTAGAAGTTTCAGATTCTATTTCTCTTTTTGACTTAAAGAAAAGAGAACCAGGGACACAAAGCCATAGCACAGTGACTGCTGTATTTCAATTAAAATAGGACCTCTTTTCTTCTCATCACCCAATACGTCTGTCTATCTATAGTCAGGCAAAAACCCAATTAGTTATTAATTGATGTACATTAAAATTCATTAACTCTGCATGTGAGGCCTGGGCTATAATTAACTGTCTTTCTTACCTTTTGTTCTGAAATCTCTAGGTAAAAGAGCCCATTGCTAATAAGAAGGAGGGAAACAGTTTTGCTGTCTGTAGTTAGTTAGAAGCAGGGTCTTCAGACGGCTGGGGTCTAAGTGCCCCAAATATGTAGTCATAACTAAGTATTGTCAAATCCCCCAAATCTAATTCCTATGTGATGTTTATCTTTGATGTATTTTAAAAAGAGAAAAAAGGTATAATGGTTTACAGTATTCTGATCTTGTAATATTTGCACCTTAAATTACACTTTGTGTATATCTTCAGAAAAATTAAAAGTCATATACAAATTTAAGATCCAAAAAAATACTCCCTGAGTATGGTTTCAAATAAGTAGTTTAAAAATGATCAATTTTAAGTGATACGTATTGAAACAACACTCTATTTTCTTAAAAGACCTTACAAAAGAGTTGTGGACAAAATAAACTACTTCTTAACTGAGGTAAGAATGTTCTGAAATAGCTTGCATGTAGCTTCCCAGCATATTTGGACAGAATATTTGCAGTAACAGTTATACTGGAGCTTTGGTATCTGTAATCTACAAAAATAACCAAAAATAGTAACTGTTATAATTACATACAATCTCAGTTTCCTTAAAAGCTGGGTATTAGGAGAATTATGCACAGACTTTAAGTGAAGATTTTAACCCATATTGCAGTGTATTCTATCCACGGGTAAACACAAAAGAAAGAAAAATCATGTGAAATGGGAAATAAAGAAAACTTAAAATTTCTACAATTTAGAGAAAATCATTAAGAATTTTTAATCTTTCTACTTTTCCACTCTTGGACGACTGGAGCCCCAGGATTTAAATGACTTTTCCAAAGCCATAATTCTGTGGAGTACTAGAGTTGTAGGAGACAACTCTTGTCTACCTAGTTCATAGCTAGCTCTCTCCTGAACATAATTATCTTAACTCTCAATTCATGTTTGAATCTAGAAAACTGTCATTCATTTTTACATTAATCAGTGTATACTGTAGATGGCTCAAACTCCCAGAAGATAATAACTACATGTAATGTTCATGGTTCATATTCATTTTATTGCTATTATATTAAAGGCACTGTTCTAAGTATTTATGTATATTAAATAATTTAACCTTTAGATTAGTCCTGTGAGATTGGTCCTATTATTATTATTGCCATTTCACAAATAAAAATGCTGGGGTTCAGAGAGGGGTTAAGTAATCTGCTCAAAATTCCACAACCAGAGTATAAAGGTCTGTACTTAGCAGTCTATGCTTCTAATCTCTGAAGGTGAATGTTTACATGTAAGATGGCCTATTGTGATGAAATGATACATGTAAGTCCAATTCGATAATATCAGTGTTACTTGGAAATTTCTCCAAATTTTTAAAGTATTTTCAAATAATACCTGTTGAATTACAATTAGATAATTGCCTATTAGTCTTGTAGCTTTAGATTCTCACTAGTCCTTGAGGTAAGAAATGGTTGGACAGAATTTCGTTTCATTGCTTATGTATTTAAAATGTTGAGAAATGATTGAATTTGATGTAGTCTAATTCTTCTTGGTTTCTTCGCTGACTCCTCTTCTCCATGTCATTTGCCCCAGTGCTAGGCCCTAGGCTACTCTTCTACATTCTCTCATGAGGAGTTTCCAGTAAGTTCAAAAGGCTTTAAATTCATGCATATGCCCATGGCAATAAAATTCCTACCTCTAGTCATGGCCACTGAGTTCCAAATTAAAATATATGTTGATTGGCCCTTTGACATCTCCACCTGAATCAATAAACATATCAAATTTAATACAATCTAAATAAAATTCTGCACTCCCTTCTACTCTCAAACACAGATCAGGAAACCAAACCAAAACTGACTTCAATATTTTCCTTATCAGTTTAATTCTACCCCTATCCATCCAGTTGTAACCCAAATTAGAAGTCATACTTCACCTCTTAATCTTCCTCATCTTTAGAGTCAGTCCTTTAGCTCATTCTTCTTCCAAACCAACATTTCATAACCATCCCCTTTATTTAGTCTCCAGAGCTATCATTCTAAGCCAAATCACTTACATCTCTTACTTGAATTATTGGGAGCCTAATATTTGATGTCTTCGCTTCCACTCTTTCTCCTGTATAATAAATTGTCTATATACCAACTAAAGGTATCTTTAAAATGTACATCTCAGTATACTGCTTGTGTCCCTTCCTGCTTAGTGATCTCCAACGGCTCTCCATACATTTAGAATGAAACCCAGCTCGCCATCCCCTCTGGCTCTGTGTGATCTCAGGCCGGCTTACCTGTCTGCTTTCATTACCTGTCACTCTCTTCTCTATGAACTACATTCCAGCCACAAAATTTTAGTTTCAGTTCCTTGAATAGGTCAAGCATGCTGTACCCTAGTGCTTTGCTCCAATAATATATTACTGATGATTGGGAGTTTCTAAAAAACAGAGAGTTGCCAAGGTACTTGGGTATTTCTCCAACGACCTTGCAGGGAGGGAGTTCCTCCCCTGTTCTCCAAGCCAAGGAATTTCAGAGACCTACTCAGAGCGCTCCACGTAGGTGGGAGGGGAAATGAGCACAGGGGCTACTGCCTGCCCTTCCCCTGAAGGTGTCTGAAGGTTAGAGACCTGATAGTGGGAGACTAGAGACTATTACAGAAGAGGAAGAAGGGAATTTTTCCACTGATGGGAAGTAGTGTGTATTTTTTCAGGGACCTAAATGAGCGCTTGGAGAGGCCAAGATTTGAAACTGATCCCTGTTTGGACGGTCAAGGAATCCTTAACAGACAGTCCATGTGTTAATGGACTGCTGAAAGACAGGCCGAGGGGCTATCCTGAGCGTTCTGCTAGACAGGCACCTCCCATACCACAAAAGCCTCAGTGAAAGGTTAAATGGTGCTATGGACTGAATTATCCTCCCCACATCCCCCGACTGCAAATACATCTATTGAAGCTCTGACTCTAAATGTGATGGCATTTGGAGGTGGACCTTTGAGAGATAATTAGGTTTAGATGAGGTCCTTGTGATGGGATCAGTGCTGTATAAGAAGAGAATAGAGAAAGCACTCTCTCCTTCTCCTCCCCCTCTCCCTCTCCCCCCTCCTCTCCCTCCCTCTCCATCTCCCTCCCCCTCCCCTCCCCTCCCCTCCCTTCTCCCTCTCGGCAATACAGACACAGCAAGGAGGCCGCCTTCAAGCCTGGAAGAGGCCTTTCACCAGAAACCAACCTTTACAACCCCTTGAGCTTGAACTTTCAGCCTCTAGAACTGTGAGAAAATAAATTTCTGCTGTTTTCCAGCCAGTCTGTGGTATTTTGTTATGGCAGCCAGAGTTAAATAAGACAAATGTTTTCTAATTTTCTGACCAGAAGCTTCTACAAGAGAAAGAACCCATTTCTTGTCAGTCACACTGAAAGGAACAATACTAGATTAAAACCAGAAAGGCATCTAGGATTTCCCTCTTTTCATCTAATCTCATACCCTTGCTTTGATCTGGTGGCTTGGGAAGCAGCAGCTGGTGGCTTGGGAAGGAGATCACACATGAAAGAGGAAGAATCTAACCCAAATCCCCCTCTGCCCTCAGGTTTCTGAGGCTGAGTCACGCCTAAATCAGAGGAGAAAACTTTTAAGTTAGATAGTAGATTAAAGATTTAAAAAAAAAATAGTATATAGCATTGAGCTTTTCCACACATGAAAAAGGTAAGAAAAATAAGAGGATCCACCCAAGATTTGATCTAGAGTCAAGG
Source organism: Manis javanica (assembly GCF_040802235.1). NCBI lineage: Eukaryota > Metazoa > Chordata > Mammalia > Pholidota > Manidae > Manis > Manis javanica. The sequence goes on from NC_133160.1 coordinate 109,576,177, forward strand.
AAGATTTATTTGACACAGTTGGTATGAAGGGATAGTGATAAAATCAAATAAAGTTGCTTTCTGTTTCTTCCCTACAAAATACTGATTAATTAATTAACCAAGAACATGATTAAAATATTACAATACCTGCCACAGAGAGGCACAAAAATGCACTATAGGAATACACAGAGGTGGTGGGAGCGGGGGGCAATTCATTTCCCTGTTGAGTCAGTAAAGCTACAAAGACAAAGGGGCTTTGATCTGTGCCTGTAAAAATGAATAGGACATTATAAGATATGATAGGATGGAGAGAGGAAGAGAAAGACTTTCCCAGAGGAATAAATCACGTAGGCAAAGGAAGAGTGACTTAAGAGTCCCTGAGGGCTCAGGGTATGGTGCTTAAGAAGCAAGGCTAGAAAATCAAGTATTTTTGGCAGAGAAAGTTGGATTATTCTTGTGCCTTGTTAAGTAATCTATACTTGATCATTGAAGTAATGGTAAGTTACTAAAGGTTTTTTTCCAAAAGGAGAAATGACTTTGAGAATTATGTGCACTTAGTAGTAAAAGCAATTACTGATGAGACACATGTAGAGAGATGCAAATGGCAGGACTTAGAATGCAACTTGGGGCATTACCCACACATATAGGGGAGCAGAGGAGGCCCCAGTGAAAGGTGGAGAAGGGACCAGAAACCAACCTTTACAGCCTCTTGAGCTTGAATTTTCAGCCTCTAGAACTGTGAGAAAATAAATTTTCTGAGAGAAAACCCAAAAATAGAAGCCCCTTGCAAAGAGTGTACTAAGAAAAGGAGTAGACTACTACCAAATTTGCATGGAGGTCAACAGGAATGAGGAATGAAAAAAGACTGCAGATTCCAAAGTTGTTGTGTTTTAATTCCCATGTTTAGAAAATAAAGCCAAGAAATCAGGTAGTTTAGATGTTGAAAAACAAACAAGGAAACCACAGGGTACTGAACACCAGGTGTTACTTTCAGCAAAATCCAAATTTTTAGGAGGTGAATAATAACAATTTAAATTATTTTTTTGTACCCTTAGAATCATGCAGGCTAGTGTACTGTGAAACTCAGAGCATTTTTTTTTACATTGTTTTAGGTTTTTCTCTGATTTTAAAGTGTTATCCTCAGGATTTGGTAACTGAATATCTAATGAATTTTATCAACATCATGCAAACGCCAGCAAAAGTTATATTAAAAGAGTAGAAATAAGTCCTTTATTTGTGAACGTAACTGGCATTTTAAAGCCAGGGGGACCTTGCATGTCATCTAGTACCTTTCCCCCACCTCCATTTTGCAGATGAGGAAACTGAAGATCAGAGAGGTCAAGTGACTCCCTCAAGGATACTTGCACAGTTATTGGCAGAAATGGGAATAGAAATCAAGTCTTATGACACCTCTTTAAGGGCGTATGTTCACTGTATCACGCTGGTGCTTTTTAAAAATTAGTGACTGGAAAGTAGAAAATGATCATTAGCAACGGGATGAAGCCCAAGCAGATGCTCTGGTGAGGGAAAGCTTATGGCACGGAGCAGAGACACAGTTGACAAATGCTCTTGGATTTGCCATGGAGGAAGTGAGTTTTATGACTCATAACAAAACCCCACAAAGGAGAATTTTGGCAGTTTCAGGTCAACTTTCAGCAGCCCTTGCTTGAGACTCAGCTGCTTAATGGGCTGACTACCCTAGGTCCTCCTGGGGCTCATTACATAAATGACTACGGTCTTTAGACCTTGAGATTTGGAGCTGAAGCTGCTTTTGCTGCAAGAGGCAGACTAGCAAAGACTGCTAACATTAAAGAGCCATAGATCATTGGGATTTAAATTAGAGGAAGCAATTCCAGTTCTCTTTTGAGGACATAGAAATAACACGTAAGGCATGGGATAAAGTATGTTGTCAAGTATATTTTAATCACAGAAAGTTGAATAAGCAAAGTCATGCATGAGCAATACCTTCTCACGGCTTTACTCCTTAATTCTGGGTAATACCAGTAAAAGTATTTTTTTTCTACCTTTGGCCAAGAAATCACTCTGGCATTAAGATAAAACCTATGGTGAGAGTCATTTATTTCTCTGAGTAGTACACATAATGATGAAACTGCAACAAAATCGAACAAATATGCCAGGCAGGTAAACTGCACGTAATCACCTCAGGCAGCCCTTCTAATGGTTGCTACCAGTTTAACATCCAAACCATAGTGCCTTTAATCTGCGGCTTTTTTTTTCATGACCTCTAGGATTTCTGGAAAATTAAATCATGAAATGTTTAAAAATAGGGATAATTCTTCTTTAAAACATATGAACTTATAACTAAGTGGAAGCACTTTTCTCTAGCCTCACAGCCTTGTTACCAGTCGCACTGAGACGTTCTGGTCCTGTGATGGGGGAAGAGTAACCTTGACCTTGCCGTCTGTCTGGATGACCTTTCAGGATTTAACCAGTTAAAAGACATTTTGCTGAACTTACTTCCCTGTCAGGGATACCCTGGAGGCTGGGTGTGCTTGATTGCATTTCCGTTTGCCTCTCGAAAGGTTTCTCCCCAAACCTTTAGTCTGTTAGAAAACATTGTAGAAGTGATGCTAATTCAAGGAAGAGTTCATTTCTTTCAAATCCCTCTGGGGAACTTAGATCACTCAGTTTTCAGTTTTAAACTAAGATGAGAATTAGTGAAAATGATAAGATAGGTTTGAACCTTACCAGCCTCGGATGAGGAGGACTGGGTATCTGCTGAGAATGGCTGCACTTCAGTTATGTAAATCTCTCCATGAACAGTGTACTAAATCAGGAGTCTGCTGCCCATATCACATTCTAACTCTCATCCTGTTGCGTAATTTTCACAGTGAACTGTGATCAGTATTTTGCTTTGCCAAGAACAATCACTAAAGAAAGTGATGCATACAGATCTATAATTCATTTAAAAATACTAATTCCACAGTCTAACTCCATACAAGATTGCTTTTAAAAACTCCTATGATATTATTTTCTCTTGAGTGATAAATCTTATTCTAGCAGTTTTGAAATGGGGGTAAGATACTGTTTTTTGGGAGAAGCTTTGAAAACGTAAAGTTCAACATAATCCTTATAAATATGAATCTATTGGTACCCTTGTTATTTTCCTAATCATGGGTTTCCTAGCACTCACTGCCTGTAATTTCTTCCTTCTTTGTTAAGCAGGAAGGAGCAAGCCAGAGGCAGAACAGTAATTAGCAAAGTGATGAAGGCCATCGTTTCTCAAAAGTTGCAAACAAAATATACGCATCTTTCTTTCTTTGATTGCTTTTCTGTGCTCTCCGCCGTTTCTGAATCTGGAAGTCTGAGGACAGAAGGAGATCAAATAATTTGGTGGTATAGGGATGAGTGAGTTACCCTGGGTAGAGGGGGAAGGTGTGTGGGGCATATTCTCTTCTCATTACTATTTATACATGATGAACAGCCCCCAAATGACATTCTCCTTCTGAAGGAAAAAAAGCAAATTTAGAAAATGTCTTTTCAGTCCAGTGAAGCAATACAATTGCCCAGCATAAAAAAAAAAAAACTATGGGTAGTAAATATTGGTTATTCCAAATGTGTGGAATGCAGAGGCTGCACATTACTGCCTTGAAAGAAAAGTTTTCTTCTTTTCTGAAATCAGTGACCCCCAAACTTTGTCATTAGTAACAATAATTAAAAGGTGCTCTAAGAGGGAATGGATGGATGATTGCCACTAAGAGGCACATTCTCATTAATTTATTACCAATTTTTAACTTGGCTTCATTAGGACATGTCTGTTGAAGGCCATTTAGGACTCTGGGGATTTGCCTGCACTTCACGCTGCCTCCATATTGGTTCCAGGGACGGAGGATCATTTCAGTTTGTTGTCCTCCATGGACCTATATGGACAGGGAGACAAAGGGAAATCTACTGCCTTGTAAATCTTCCAATCAAAGCAGTGGTCAACTTCTTTAGGATGTTTTTGGAACTGAGTAGACTTTAGGAGACAGTTCCAGGAAATAATCATCAGCAAAGCTGTTTGTGATGCAGTTTGCCTGTCATTTATGCTTCTATCGCAGTAAGAAGTATGAATAAAATTTGACCCTGTCCAACATAAATCAGGAACCTGGTCTCAGGGATTCTGAAAGCACCCCAGGCTCATGTTCCCTGGGCATCTGTTGCTCCCCCTGTGTTCCCAGCTGTCACATGCTCATGAGGACTGCCTCCTGGGAGAGGGGGAGCCAGCAATCCTGCATGTCTGACCCCAGAGCTGGGCGGCAGGTACCACTGCTCCTGTAGTAGAGGGCTCAGACCACAGACTTTTTCTAAGTGGGCTCACTGAGCAGAGGACTTTTTATCTTTTTAAAAATACTCCTGGTCAAATAAATTATTCCTATTATCTCTCTGCCTTGGGACTAAACATCTAGATCCGTGTCCCTTGGTTTCTCCATGGATGTCTCTTGGGATGGGGCTGTAAGGACACAAACAATCTGTCCCATATTTGGGTCACCACCAAGGAGCTGGAATTAGGCACTGTTGGCCATTTGTGGCATAATTTCCCAGAGCTTGTCTTTGCCTCCTATAGAACAGTGAATGCCATACCAATGAATGCCCTTGAACTTTATTTGAAAGGATCCACTATTTAGGAGTCTCTAGGGTGAAGTTTTTCCCATCGTTGTTATTGTTTTCATCTCTAACACAAAAACCTGGTATAAAGTAGACCCTGAGTAAATGAATAATTGAATAAAGTGTTAGTTCATGTCATGAATACAATGGCCTTTTACATTCTTTTCCCCATGGTATTAGGTATACAGAATGTGATCCAAGATCATCTCAAGTAAATTCTTGAATACAAACTGGAAATTATATCTGTGTTAATCATGTAAGTAAAGCATTGTTTTCTTTAATTTGGTGGAGGCTTGGAATTCTGGACTATACTTTTCAGTATTTTTTTTAAACAGGCCTATTAAAGAAAGAACACCCAAATTGCCATGATAAAAATAAGTGCACAGAATGAATCCATTATCCAGGACTCACAGAACACTGTTTACGAATAATTAACAAATCCAACTGATATTAAGAATTTAGCCCCCTCTAATGGAGCAGACCACAGGGAAATATCAAAGTGCTAACAGCTGGCTTGTTAATATTCTCAGTCTTTTTTTCTTTTAAGAGAGAAAACAAATGGGAAAGCACAAAAGCAGTTACACAGCAATCCTATTTAAGATGAACCACAGATAAAAGTACCAACTGAATGATAGCATTACCATATCCCAGGTCATAGATTCTAACATTGGATATCAGGAATATAAAATGTCAGCTTAAGAAACACTAATATACAAGCAACTGATTTTATTCTTTTATAAATACTTAAAGAAGGATGGACCCAATCACAGATCCTAACAGGGAGGAGCACTTAATCTCATTAAGTCACTACTACATGCCATCTGTTTCCAAGGCACACCCATATGAAGGAGCCAGGCAAATAGCAGAAAGACCACACAGAATACCAAATTTCACCTTGCCCTCTTGTATTATTTTTTATATCTTAGTTTATTTTGAGCCATTGTGATTGTAGTTATTGGAAGAGGTAAAAATGAAAGCTAAATCCAGAGCTAGTCCTGTCAAGAAGAAGGTGCTACCCTATTTTTTGACTTCCCTCTGCCATTGTTCACTCCCACCTAGACACACAAACCAGGTCTCACCTCAAATGTCTTTTGCTCGAAGGATCCCTCCCGGATGCTTAGACGTGGAAAGCTCCCTGGCCATGTATGGGCATGTCGGTTGGATCATTAGACTCAGCACCTGTAAGTTTCCAGGCGCTAAGACAACATTTATCTTTGGCACCATTCCATTCTTTTCAGTGCTCAGTGGAGTGCCTGGCACAAAGCACATATTCAATCCTTATTTGTTAAGTGAATGAACAAGGGAATGAATGGAAAGTTAAACGGTAAGGCTACAGTTCTAGCATCACCCTAAACTAAGTAGAGGTTTTTTGGTATTATTTTATGGGAATCAACTGGAAAGATACATTTAGAAATGCTTTTTAATCAGCAGAACTTTATACTTACTAAGCCTAGTATATATATCCTGCATTCGATAATGTTCTCAAAGACATGTCTATCTTGGTAGCAACTAAGTCGTTTAATTTGTGTGTGTGTGTGTGCCCACGCGCGTGTGGTGGGGAGTTCAGTTAGATCCCCCTACATCTTTCTGCATTAAGATTCTTAAATTCCTGAGGGGCCATTTGTGGAGGATATCTTTCTCTGAGTCATTTAAAGTTCTACTTCTGAAGGACTACTTGAATCTCCTGAAGTATTAGACTTACTTTTAAACCAGAAGAGAGTCCAACAAATTATTATTAATTTGGGGCTCATTTCCTGGACCTCTTATTCCAACTGTTTGAAGTACTCATTTTCCAAATTATATTAGGCTTTCTCCCCTCACACAACAATGTAAATTGGAACTCAGTACCCACATTGAAAGAATCTAATTATATATGGAAATATTTGAAGATATTAGAGTCTAGCAAAGAAAATTTAAGGTAAAAGATTAGTAAAATTCAATTCTAGTAAATATAGAAGCATTATGATTTATTACCTTATACTTTGTGTGGTAATCAAACTATTTCAGTTTAAGTATATCTGAAATAAGTATATAAAACCAAAATTAATGTTCACACACCTTCATGAATACTAAATACTAAATGACTTAGTGAAATAAGACAGACAAGGAAGGAAAACAATAGGTTTAATATACCATTAGCTTTTATTTTAGTTTCACTGTTTGGAGTTGGGGGAACTCTTGATGTATTTTTCCAGCTTTTAGCTGTTCTGATTTTGAGCAGTAATAGCATAATGAATTAAGAACCTGCTGTAAAATACCTTATTAGCCTTGTTTTAAAATAAGCATGCACTTATGTTAACTATACAATGTTGAAGTTGAAAATGCTTTAGGATTTTTTAATTGTTCCCCAGTTATTTTTATTCCAAAAAAAGAAAAACTCCTAAACTTCATACATACTTAATTTTTATTTTTATGTTTATGTGTATGTGATGATCACTCTCTGTTTCATCCTCGTTTTCATGTTCATGTATGTGTCTGTACATGTGATAATTCCTATTTTGTTTGATCTTATTTCTGCATCTTTTGTTCTTTTAGATTTCAAAATAAGTAAATGTAATGAAAGATTACTGGAAATAAGGGTTAAATTAAACCTACTTTTTAAGGAAAATCATACTTCCTTGTGTCTGTATTTTATATGTAATATTAATATGGTTCAGCATTTAAAAAATAGTGCTTCCAATTTATACTGTGCCATGAGAAATTACTAGATACATAGACTCAAGCTTCTATTCTACTCAAGCTAATATTCTTCATATTCAATGCCTAGTAATTCCTAAAGAAAAATTATAAAGTATCATAGCATCTTTGTACTTAAAACACTATTTGCTGAGAACATGTTATAGCAATATAAATGTAGTTAATCTCAGGATGATTTAAACTTGCTCCTATCATGTAAGTTTTGATGGCTTAATATACATGATATCATAGTAATCTTTTAATCAAGTTCAAGAAAGGTGGAGAAGACAGGTCTTTGCATTGATGTACATTGAAGGGTTTTGGAATGGGTACAGAAGCACGAAATGGGGATGAAGCTATTGAGAATGTTTTAAAATATTGATAAAAAGATGCACTGTGTAGCTGATGAGAGAAGAATGTAAATTCAGGAAGGGTTGATGGATTAGAAGGATATCTTCATAAAGTCTAAGGCCTAATGTAATAGGAGTAATGGAATGAAAACTGGATGAATAAGAGTATTTTCAAAGTGGGCTAATTAAGTTTTCAGAGATTGAGCAGTACCCAGTAATGATTAAGTCAGGGAGAACTCTACACAATGGACTATGGAGATAGTGAAGAGGTAAGAGAATTTGGAGACTTCTTAATTGACAAAGTAGCGACCAAAATGGTGGCAGCATTTGGGGCTGGATGAAACCTGTGACCTAGAGGCCAGTTGTCAGTGAATCGGTTAAGAGTCTCTTGAATGCAGGCAAAACCATAGGGGGATAGAAGGCAATAGCCAGACAGCCAGAGCACAAAGAGTAGAGACTGGGAAGTCAGAGAAATAGATGGATGGTTTGGAAGCCACAGTGAAGAACTATAGAAAGCCAGTGTTCCTCAGAGACAGAAAAAAGCAAGCCCCATTGTGAGACCTGCCAACAAGAGTGGGCTCTTCAGGGACTGGCCAGGTCTCCCTGTTGGAAGGGAAGGGGAGGAGGGCTGTGTGAAGAAAATGAGAGAATACAAGCTGGCAGATGCTGCTGACCTTCCACATTCAATCTCTTTTTCCAGTTCTGTGAGCCCTCACTGCCCACATCCCATCCTGATGCCCCCACCCGCACAGCCTGTAGTAGGAAAACCCAGCAGCCTAGCCTATGAAGGGTTTCCAGATTTACTAATAAAAATATAGGATGGGATAGGAAAAAAAAGATGGCGGCATGAGAGGAGAGACAGAGGCTTCCTCCTAAAACTGGATACAATTAGAAAATTTAATTGGTGCAACTAATCCTGAGAGAGAAACAGGAAAGAGGACGGCATAAGACTGCACACACCTGGAGAAAAGAGCAGACCTCAGCAAACGGAGTAACGTACCATAGCTGTGGCTCTGCGGGACCTGAGCCCCTCCCCCACCCTAGCTTAATGGCGGGAGGAAGACAAACAGAGCAGGGAGGGAGTGGAAGGTTTGGGACTGCTGAATACCTAGCTCCGGAGATCTGCGCTGGGAGCTCAAACCTACATTTCATGGTGCTTTCATGAGACTTGCATGACTACCGGGTAGGAAAGTTAATACAGGCAGAGCTCCTGGGGAGACTGGGATTCCGGCTGCTTGTGGAAAGCAGGGATCCATATCTGCCTGCTCTGGGACAAAAACTTATACCTGTGTGACCAAACCACTGGCTCAGGCAGTGGAGACAGACACAGCAGCCAGGAGGCAGGGAACAGCTCTTTCCTACCCACAGGCACCAGTACCACTCCCCTGCGAACCCCACCATTGCTTCAGGGGCTGAGCAGCTCCAAAATAGAGCTCTGGACACTAGAGGGTGCCATATACAAACATGAAACACCAAAGGAAACTTGTCCAGAGTAAAATTGTTAATACAACTCCTGAGAAAGATTTAAATGATATGGACCTCGTGACTCTTCCTGAAAGGGAGTTCAAAATAAAAATCATCAACATCCTAATGGAGGTATAGAAAGACATCCAAGAACTCAGAAATGAATTCAGGTCACAGATCCAATTGTTAAAGAACACGATGGAGGGTATTAAAAGCAGGTTGGATATGGTTGAGGAGATAATAAATGAAATAGAAACTAGAGAAGAGGAATACACAGAAGCTGAGGCACAGAGAGAAAAAAGGATCTCTAAAAATGAAAGAATATTGAGAGAACTGTGTGACCAATCAAAGCGGAACAATATTCGCATTATAGGGATACCAGAAGAAGAGAGAGAGAAAGGGATAGACAGTGTCTTTGAGGAGGCAGTTGCTGAAAACTTCCCCAATCTGGGGAAGGACATAGTCTGTCAGGCCATGGAGATCCACAGATCCCCCAACACAAGGGACCCAAGGAAGACAACAGCAAGACACACAGTAATTACAATGGGAAAGATAAAGGATAAGGACAGACTGTTAAAAGCAGCCAGAAGCAGAAATAAGATCACATACAAAGGAAAGCCCATCAGACTAACACCAGACTTCTCAGCAGAAACCTAACAGGCCAGAAGGGAGTGGCATAATGTATTAAATGCCATGAAGCAGAAGGGCCTGGAACCAAGATTACTTTATCCAGAAAGATTACCATTTAAATTTGAAGGTGGGATTAAACAATTTCCAGATAAGCAAAAACTGAGAGAGCTTACCTCCCACAAACCATCTCTGCAGTCCCTTTTGGAGGGACTGCTATAGATGGAAGTGTTCCTAGGGTTGGATAGCTGTCACCAGAGGAAGTAAAGCCACATTAGGGAGGGTGGAGGAGCTGATTGTGAGGCAAATGCAAAATTAAATTGACTATCCCCAAAGTCAATCAAGGGATAGACAAAAAGTACAGAATTTGATACCTAATATGTAAAGAATGAAGGAGGAAGAAAAAGGAGGAGAAATAGAAAAGAACCTTTAGATTGCATTTGTAACAGCATACAAAGTGAGTTAAGTTAGACTCTTAGATAGTAAGGAAAGTAACCTGGAGCCTTTGGTAACCATGAATCTAAAGCCTGCAATGGCAATAAGTGCATACCTATCAATAATCACCCTAAATGTAAATGGACTGAATGCACCAATCAAAAGACATAGAGTCACTGAATGGATAAAAAAACAAGACCCATCTATATGCTGCTTACAAGAGACTCACCTCAAACACAAAGACATGCACAGATTAAAAGTAAAGGGATGGAAAAAGATATTTCATGCAAACAACAGGGAGAAAAAAGCAGGTGTGCAGTACTAGTATCAGACAAAATAGACTTTAAAACAAAGAAAGTAACAAGAGACAAAGAAGGACATTACATAATGATAAAGGGCTCAGTCCAACAAGAGGATATAACCATTATAAACATATATGCAGCCAACACAGGAGCACCAGCATATGTGAAACAAATACTAACAGAACTAAAGAGGGAAATAGAACGCAATGCATTCATTTTAGGAGACTTCAACACACCATTCAATCCAAAGGACAGATCTACCAGACAGAAAATAAGTAAGGACACAGAAGCACTGAACAACACACTAGAACAGATGGACCTAATAGACATCTATAGAACTCTACATCCAAAAGCAACAGGATACACATTCTTCTCAAGTGCACATGGAACATTCTCCAGAATAGACCACATACTAGGCCACAAAAAGAGCCTCAGTAAATTCCAAAAGATTGAATCCTACCAACCAACTTTTCAGACCACAAAGGTATAAAACTAGAAATAAACTGTACCAAGAAAGCAAAAAGACTCACAAAAACATGGAAGCTTAACAACACGCTTCCAAATAGTCAATGGATCAATGACCAAATTAAAATGGAGATCCAGCAATATATGGAAATGAATGACAACAACACAAAGCCCCAACTTCTGTGGGATGCAGCAAAAGCAGTCTTAAGAGGAAAGTATATAGCAATCCAGGCATATTTAAAAAGGAAGAACAAACCCAAATGAATAATCTAATGTCACAATTATCAAAATTGGAAAAAGAAGAACAAATGAGGCCTAAAGTCAGCAAAAGGAGGGAAATAATAAAGATCAGAGGAGAAATAAACAAAATTGAGAAGAGTAAAACAATAGAAAAAAGTCAATGAAACCAAGAGCTGGTTCTTTGAGAAAATAAACAAAATAGATAAGCCTCTAGCCAGACTTATTAAGAGAAAAAGAGAATCAACACACATCAACAGAATCAGAAATGAGAAAGGAAACATCACGATGGACCCAACAGAAATACAAAGAATTATTAGAGACTACTATGAAAACCTATATGCAAAGAAGCTGGAAAACCTAGAAGAAATGGACAAATTCCTAGAAAAATACAACCTTCCAAAACTGACCAAGGAAGAAACACAAAATCTAAACAAACCAATTATGAGCAAAGAAATTGAAGTGGTAATCAAAAAACTACCCAAGAGGAGGCAGAGCCAAGATGGCAGCATGAGTAGAGCAGCAGAAATCTCCTCCCAAAACCACATTTATCTATGAAAATATAACAAAGACAACTCTTCCTAAAATAGAGACCAGAGGACACAGGACAACATCCAGACCACATCCACACCTGCGAGAACCCAGCACCTCGTGAAGGGGGTAAGATACAAGCCCTGGCCCAACGGGACCCTAGCACCCCTCCCCCCAGCTCCTGGCGGGTGGAGAGGAGTCAGCAGGGAGAAGGAGCCCAGGACTGCTGAACACCCAGCCCCAGCCATCTGGACCAGAGCGCAGACACAGTGCCTGAGCGGGGTCCTGGATACTAGGGAAACAGGGCGGCAGGACCAGGGGGCAGGTGCTGAGGCCGATGCCGGAGAACAAAGAAATGGGAGCGGCTTTTTTTCTTTTATTATTATTATTATTTTTGGCTAGTGCTTTCTGGAAGTCTTAAAGGGACAGGGACCCTAATACTAGGGAACCAGGGAAGCAAGACCAGGGAGCAGGTGCCTGAGAATGGCACCTGAGGACAAAGAAAATCATACTTTTTTCTTTTTTTAAAAAAATTATTTATTTAATTTTTTTTCTTTTGTTGTTGCTGTTGTTGTTTTGGTTTGGAGAGTGCTTTTTGGAAATATTAAAGGGGCATGGCAGAACACTTAGTCCAGAGACAGGGAAACTGGGGAACTCTGGGCACTCTAACCCCCTGGGCAACAGGGAGCACGGAGGCCCCTTTTGGAGATACATAGCCTCCCGGCCACTCCCCTCCAACAGGGCTCCAACATTTTGGAGCAGCAGCCAGAGCCAGGCCACACCCACAGCAACAGCCGAGATAAACTCCATAGCAGCCAGGCAGGAAGCAGAAGCCCTGTCTGTGCACAGCTGCCCAGCACAAGACACTAGAGGTTGCTGTTCTCCCAGGAGAGGAAGGCCACAAACCAACAAGAAGGGAAGTTCTTCCAGCCGTCACTCGTACCAGCTCTGTAAACTATCTCAATCACCATGAAAAGGCAAAACTACAGGCAGACAAAGATCACAGAGACAACACCTGAGAAGGAGACAGATCTAACCAGTCTTCCTGAAAAAGAATTCAAAATAAAAATCATGAACATGCTGACGGAGATGCAGAGAAAAATGCAAGAGCAATGGGATGAAGTCCAGAGGGAGATCACAGATGTCAGGAAGGAGATCACAGAAGTGAAACAAAACCTGGAAGGATTTATAAGCACAATGGATAAGATGCAAGAGGCCATTGAAGGAATAGAAACCAGAGAACAAGCACGCATAGAAGCTGACATAGAGAGAGATAAAAGGATCTCCAGGAAGGAAATAATACTAAGAGAACCATGTTACCAATCCAAAAGGAACAATATCCATATTATAGGGGTACCAGAAGAAGGAGAGAGGGGAAAAGGGATAGAAAGTCTCTTTGAAGAAATAATTGCTGAAAACTTCCCCAAACTGGGGGTGAAATAATTAAACAGACAACAGAAATACACAGAACCCCCAACAGAAAGGATCCAAGGAGGACAACACCAAGACACATAATAATTAAAATGGCAAGGATCAAGGACAAGGAAAGAGTTTTAAAGGCAGCTAGAGAGAAAAAGGTCACCTATAAAGGAAAACCCATCAGGCTAACATCAGACTTCTCGACAGAAACCCTACAGGCCAGAAGAGAATGGCATGATATACTTAAAGCAATGAAACAGAAGGGCCTTGATCCAAGGATACTGTATCCAGCACGACTATCATTTAAATATGATGGCGGGATTAAACAATTCCCAGACAAGCATCATCTCCTCAGATGCTGAAAAAGCATTTGGCAAAATTCAACATCCATTCATGATAAAAACTCTCAGCAAAATGACAATAGAGGGCAAGTACCTCAACATAATAAAGGCCGTATATGATAAACCCACAGCCAGCATTATACTGAACAGCGAGAAGCTGAAAGCATTTCCTCTGAGATCGGGAACCAGACAGGGATGCCCACTCTCCCAACTGTTATTTAACATAGTACTGGAGGTCCTAGCCACGGCAATCAGACAAAACAAAGAAATACAAGGAATCCAGATTGGTAAAGAAGAAGTTAAACTGTCACTATTTGCTGTGTACATAAAAACCCTGTACATAAAAAACCCTAAAGACTCCACTCCAAAACTACTAGAACTGATATCGGAATACAGCAAAGTTGCAGGATACAAAATTAACACACAGAAATCTGTAGCTTTCCTATACACTAACAACGAATCAATAGAAAGAGAAATCAGGAAAACAATTCCATTCACCATTGCATCAAAAAGAATAAAATACCTAGGAATAAACCTAACCAAAGAAGTGAAAGACTTATACTCTGAAAACTACAAGTCACTCTTAAGAGAAATTAAAGGGGACACTAATAAATGGAAACTCTTCCCATGCTCATGGCTAGGAAGAATTAATATCGTCAAAATGGCCATCCTGCCCAAAGCAATATACAGATTTGATGCAATCCCTCTCAAATTACCAGCAACATTCTTCAATGAATTGAAACAAATAATTCAAAAATTCATATGGAAACACCAAAGACCCCGAATAGCTAAAGCAATCCTGAGAAGGAAGAATAAAGTGGGGGTGATCTCACTTCCCAACTTTAAGCTCTACTACAAAGCCACAGTAATCAAGACAATTTGGTACTGGCACAAGAACAGAGCCACAGACCAGTGGAACAGATTAGAGACTCCAGACATTAACCCAAACATATATGGTCAATTAATATTCGATAAAGGAGCCATGGACACACAATGGGAAAATGACTGTCTCTTCAACAGATGGTCCTGGCAAAACTGGACAGCTACATGTAAGAGAATGAAACTGGATCACTTTCTAACCCCATACACAAAAGTAAATTCAAAATGGATCAAAGACCTGAATTAAGTCATGAAACTATAAAAATATTAGAAGAAAACATAGGCAAAAATCTCTTAGACATAAACATGAGTGACTTCTTCGTGAATATATCTCCCTGGGAAAGGAAAACAAAAGCAAAAATGAACAAGTTGGACTCTATCAAGCTGAAAAGCCTCTGTACAGCAAAGGACACCATCAATAGAACAAAAAGGTACCCTACAGTATGGGAGAACATATTCATAAATGACAGATCTGATAAAGGGTTGACATCCAATATATATAAAGAGCTCACACACCTCAACAAACAAAAAGCGAATAATCCAATTAAAAAATGGGCAGAGGAGCTGAACAGACACTTCTCCAAAGAAGAAATTCAGATGGCCAAAAGACACATGAAAAGATGCTCCACATCGCTAGTTATCAGAGAAATACAAATTAAAACCACAATGAGATATCACCTCACACCATTAAGGATGGCTACCATCCAAAAGACAAACAACAACAAGTGTTGGCAAGGTTGTGGAGAAAGGGGAACCATCCTACACTGCTGGTGTGAATGTAAATTAGTTCAGCCATTGTGGAAATCAATATGGAGGTTCCTCAAAATGCTCAAAATAGACTTACCATTTGACCCAGGAATTCCACTTCTAGGAATTTACCCTAAGGATGCAGCACTCCAGTTTGAAAAAGACAGATGCACTCCTATATTTATTGCAGCACTATTTACAATAGCCAAGAAATGGAAGCAACCTAAGTGTCCATCAGTAGATGATTGGATAAAGAAGATATGGTACATATACACAATGGAATATTATTCAGCCATAAGAAGAAGACAAATCCTACCATTTGCCACAACATGGATGGAGCTAGAGGGTATTATGCTCAGTGAAATAAGCGAAGTGGAGAAAGACAAATACTAAATGATTTCACTCATCTGTGGAGTATAAGAACAAAAGAAAAACTGAAGGAACAAAACAGCAGCAGAATCACAGAACCCAAGAATGGACTAACAGTTACCCAAGGGGAAGAGACTGGGGAGAATGGGAGGGTAGGGAGGGGTAAGGGTGGGGAAGAAGAAAGGGGGTATTATGATTAGCATGTATAATGTGGGGGGTAGGGGAAAGGGGAGGGCTGTGCAACACAGAGAAGACAAGTAGTGATTCTACAACATCTTACTATGCTGATGGACAGTGACTGTAATGGGGTTTGTGGGGGAGACTTGGGGTAGGGGAGAGCCTAGTAAACATAATGTTCTTCATGTAATTATAGATTAATGATAACAAAATAATGAAATTTAAAAATTAAAAGATTAAAAAATAAATAAATAAAATATAGGATGGCCAATTAAATTTGAACTTTGAGTAAACAACAATTTTTTTTAGAATAAATTTGTCCCATGCAATACTTGAGATATTACCTAAAAGAATGCATTGTCTATCTGAAATTCAAGTTTAATTGAGTTTCCTGTGTTTTATCACGCTGTCCTATGAAGGGGCACACTCATGGGTGTAGTTTAGGATCCAGAGCTCCCCTGGATGATGAGCTAAGGCCACATCTTTGCCTGAAAATGTATCCTTGCCTGACAACTCCCTGGTCTGCTTCCCTCCATTTGTTTGATATCTCTCCTGGTACCATAGTCAGTCACTGAGCACAATCCCTTGTCTCAGGGTTGCTGCTGCAGAACCTGAATTACAAAGGAGAGTTTATTGAAGAGAAACTGAGTGTTCTCAGTTTGAGGGAGTATGCAGGGAAGCCACAATGGAACGGTAAGTCAGGAAGGAGGCAAAAGGAAGAAAATCACTCCAGTTTTACAGATGAGGAAATTGTCACTTGAAGTTTTTTAACTTGCCAGGCTAATACAGTTAGAAGATGGCAGTGCTGAGGTTCAGATATAAATCAGTCTGGTGGCAAAGCTGCACATGTCTCCATAGCACATGCCCTCTCTAAGGTGGAGGAATAGGCATGCAAGGGCCTTCACAGCATACCACTGAGTGCATCTGCACAGCGAGCACTGTGCTGATGTTAAAGGAAGGAGCCCAGTTTGTATCTTGTGCGGTGCCTCAGACAAACAGATCAGAGCAATAGATGGAATGAACTGACTTCAAGGTCTGAGGCCTGAAAGGAACATTGGTAAAACTGTTAGCATCCAGAGCTAAGGTGCCTCCAGGTTTCCCTGAGTGCTGAAGCCATTGGCAGTGTCTCATTCTGGCACAGGAAGAGCCAGAATTGGAATGGAAATCAGTTTTCCAAATGCTCTTAATAGTAGAACATGCACATGCTCTCAGAAGACTTTCCAGTATGAATCGTATATGCTAATAGGCACACTTTTCTCTCTTATTATTTAGATTTTCATTTAGAAACTTGTTCTACATTAAAAAGACAAACACTGGAGGTAAAAATACAAGGACATTATTTTTTGAAGTAAAATACAGTTACTGAAAGGTGCTTTGTGATTTATGTAATCCTCTTTGTGATTTCTTTACTATGATATATTACTATGTAATTTCTTTATATTTCTTTTTTTCTCATTAACACACTTTCCTTAAATATGAAATATTAGTGACATATAATAAATAATAATAGTGGTTTTCAATTGGAGGAGATTAAATGAAAGCTTGGGGGATGTGTGACTGTGGAATGTGGAATATATCTTTGGCATTCGGACAGCTGTGGCTCCAAAATTTGGAGTTAAGAGGCAAGCAAAGACTGTTTTATTGCCAGTATCTAAAACAAATTTTATTGGAAACTTTTATGTTTGTAGGTCTGAGTAGTTTTTATAGGGAAGAGTTCCGAAAACTGCCATAAAATTTTGCCTTGGGGGTTATGATTACATTTGTATCTTTCCCAAACTTATATAAATAAAAAAGACAGTTTTTACTGTGAAAGCTTAAAAGGTTAGAGTGGTATTTGGTCTGTGATGAACCCTTTATAGGTTTGACGTTATGGGAATTTATTTTTAAAGTATCAATAAAAATACAACTTGAGCGGCCTTGAAAAGGAATGCAGGAAACTTGATGCTGAAGTTTCCATTCAAAATAGAATCACTAAAAATAATTTAATTAATTTTTTGTACTGTGCAAACTATCTTTAGTATTAGATGATGCTACAGTTTTACATGGTTGGGTTATGTAATTTCTAAGGTTTTTTGTTGGCTAGACAGTAACAGGAGGTGGAGTTTTCATTGCTAGAGCTGTTTAAGCATACATAGACTGGACAACCACATGGCTGGGAAATTATAGGGGAAAGTGACATATTTTGGAGGCGATCAGAGGAATCCAAGATCCCTTTCCAAGCCAGACACCACAGTTTTTAAGCTGTGAGGGAGGTTGATTAAAAATAATATGTGGAAATGTTCCCCTTTCTTCCTCTTTCTTCACACTAGAGATTTTATCTTGCAAAACCAGGTTCTATACCAAAGAGAAACAAGAGAGGCTGAAGGAAGAAAGGGAGGAGGGGAATATGTACAGTATAAAGCATGTATCACACATGATCTAAAATAACTCTGGACAAAAGCAGTATTTCCTTATTTTTGAAGTGAGATGACCAAGTTAGTGTAGAGCTAGCTGTCAAATCTGAGTCTTCTTGATACCCAGACCTATAATTTTCCCTTTATATCAATTTTTAAACTTCATTACTTTGAGTGAAAGGTGAGGTTAAAAGTGAAGAAGTGATTGCCAATTTATTATATGTAATAATATATAATAGATAATATGGATTTGAGCTTCAAAAGCAATTATCTGGATACTTCTGGGTCCATCACTCAGACAATCAACAAATATCTTTTGGGCACCTATTATGTGTCAGAGACTGTCTTGGGCACTGTAGATGCCACAGTAAACAAAATAGAGTTCTTACCTTTAAAAAGCTTACCATCTGGTTGGGGAGGAGACCAACATATCTATAAAAGTAAGACAATTCTAGGCCTTGGTAAATGCTTTGAAAAAGATTAAGTGTATTTGGTTTGGTGAAGTGGGGAAGGGGCTGAGGATGCTAAGAAAGGTCAAATACAGCTGAGAGCATTGGAAGCCATGCCAATGAACTTGAATTTGATCTTGCAGTAGTGGGGGATCCCATAAGAATATTTTTCCTAAAAACTACAAGATTAAATCTGTGTTTTGGACAGTTGCCTCTACTGATAATAGAAAGGGAAGAAAAAGTAGGAGGTTCTTAGGGTAAGTCAGGAAATGGTGATGCGATTACCAGGGTGGTGAGGATAGATTCATGAATGGTTAGCAAAATAGAAGAGCAGGTGTTAGTGACCAGATGTAAATGATTAAGGCGAAGAGCAGTGCAGTGGCTGGATTTGCTAGTCTTGGGCAAAAAGATAGGTCTCTTGTTCTTAGAGAGATGGAGGCTTTAGGAGTAAGCAGGAAGTGGAATAAGATGTTTTATAGAGACTAAAATTTGATTTTGGATAGGTTGAGTTTAAAGTACTTGTGGTATCATCCAACTTGAATTTTTTCAGTAGGCATCCGGAAATACAGTATTCTTCTGAGAGCAGATGGGGAGAGAGAAAAACCAGGGAATGAGCCACTTCTATGTGCCAGCTGAGGCTGTGCTATGAGAATGGGGTTGCAGACAATGTTAGAACTGAGGGGCAAAGGCAGCTGGGCATCCAGTAAGAAATGTCTGTGATTATCACACTTTCCTTTGAGTAATATTTTTAGAAACTAAGAAGCACCAAAGCTACTTGAAAAATACAGTCAACACAGGAAATTTTTCTTCCATGTGCTCACATCCTTCCCTGCCCTAGACCCACTTTCCTTTCCTCTTTCACTCTCTCACTTCTCCCTATTTCCATGCAACTGCTTCATTAAAATTAGATCACTGTCTCCTCTTTTCTCCTCAATTTCATTCTCTTCCTCCATATGCATATCACTTCTCATTTGGCTTTAATGGCATTTTATAGGATTCTCAGCCTTTTTTATTTCCTTTGTGGAAAAACGACTCTTCATCAAAGAAAATTAAGGTCCCAGGAAGAAGAATGCCTTTGCCTCGACCTTGCATAGATGACCAATGAGGTTAGCATGGCATACTGCTACGATCACGGCATGTGTTGCCAAAAGCCTGGCTTTCCAGATCAGCATTTCTACTTACTGAGAGTATGAGCTAGGTCATTTGCATTATCCCTTTGAATCTCTGTGTTTCTCGTAAGAACACACAATTCATAGTATTGTAACACATATTAAATGAAATGATATATGTAGGTGTGTTATACAGAGGGCTGTACAGATATTGGGTTTTCATCTACTGTCTAGCTTATTCAATAAATGTTTGTTGGATCAATGATCCCCTCTATTAAGGATTCTTGCATCTACCCTTATAGATCTCAGTTTCTATCAAATTGTTTCTTTGAGTTTCTATAGTTGTCAGGATTTCTGGCCTTCAATATGTTTTATTATTTTTATTTTGGTATCATTACTCTATAATTACATGAAGAACATTATGTTTACTAGGCTCTCCCCTTCACCAAATCCCCCCCACATACCCCTTCAGAGTCACTGTTCATCAGCGTAGTAAGATACTGTAAAATCACTACTTGTCTTCTCTGTGTTGCACAGCCATCCTCGTGGCCACCCTGCACTATAAATCCTAATCGTAAGGCCCCCTTTCTTTTTCCCCACCCTTATCCCTCCCTTCCCACCCATCCTCCCCAGTCCCTTTCCCTTTGGTAACTGTTAGTCCATTCTTGGGTTCTGTGATTCTGCTGCTGTTTTGTTCCTTCAGTTTTCTTTTCCTTTGTTCTTATACTCCACATATGAGTGAAATCATTTGATACTTGTCTTTCTCCACCTGGCTTATTTCACTGAGTATAATACCCTCTAGCTCCATTCATGTTGTTGCAAATGGTAGGATCTGTTTTTTCTTATGGCTGAGTAATATTCCATTGTGTATGTATACCACATCTTCTTTATCCATTCATCTACTGATGGACATTTAGGTTGCTTCCATATCTTGGCTATTGTAAATAGTGCAGCGATAAACATAGGGGCGCATCTGTCTTTTTCAAATTGGAGTGCTGCATTCTTAGGGTAAATTCCTAGAAGTGGAATTCCTGGGTCAAATGGTATTTCTATATTGAGCATTTTGAGAAACCTCCATACTGCTTTCCACAATGGCTGAACTAATTCACAATCCCACCAGCAGTGTAGGAGGGTTCCCCTTTCTCCACAACCTTGCCAACATTTGTGGTTGGTTGTCTTTTTGATGATGGTGATCCTTACTGGTGTGAGGTGATACCTCATTGTGGTTTTAATTTGCATTTATCTGATGACAAGCAATGTGGAGCATCTTTTCATGTGTCTGCTGGCCATCTGAATTTCTTCTTTGGAGAACTCTCTGTTCAGCTCCTCTGCCCATTTTTTTTTTTGGATTATTTGCTTTTTGTTTGTTGAGGAGTGTGAGCTATTTATATATTTTGGATGTCAACTCTTTATGGGAATCTGTCATTCATGAATATATTCTCCCATACTGTAGGATACCATTTTGTTCTATTGATGGTGTCCTTTGCTGTACAGAAGCTTTTTAACGTGATATAGTCCAACTTGTTCATTTTTGCTTTTGTTTCCTTTGCCTGGGGAGATATGTTCAAGAAGAGGTCATTCCTGTTTATGTCTAAGAGATTTTTGCCTATGTTTTCTTCTAATATTTTTATAGTTTCATGACTTAATTCAGGTCTTTGATCCATTTTGAATTTACTTTTATGTGTGGGGTTAGACTGTGATCCAGTTTCATTCTCTTACATGTAGCTGTCCAGTTTTGCCAGCACCATCTGTTGAAGAGACGGTCATTTCCCCCATTGTATGTCCATGGCTCCTTTATCATATATTAATTGGCAATATATATTTGGGTTAATGTCTGGAGTCTCTAATCTGTTCCACTGGTCTGTGGCTCTGTTCTTGTGCCAGTACCAAATTGTCTTGATTACTGTGGCTTTGTAGTAGAGCTTGAAGTTGGGGAGTGAGATCTTCACCACTTTATTCTAGCTATTCAAGATTGCTTTGGCTATTTGGGGTCTTTGGTGGTTCCATATAAATTTTTGAACTATTTGCTCCAGTTCATTGAAGAATGCTGTTGGTAATTTGATAGGGATTGCATCAGATCTGTATATTGCCTTGGGCAGGATGGCCATTTTGATGATATTAATTCTTCCTAGCCAGGAGCGTGGGATGAGTTTCCATTTGTTAGTGTCCTCTTTAATTTCTCTTAAGAGAGTCTTGTAGTTTTCAGGGTATAGGTCTTTCACTTACTTGGTTAGGTTTATTCCTAGGTATTTTATTCTTTATGATGCTATTGTGAATGGAATTGTTTTCCTGATTTCTCTTTCTATTAGTTCATTGTTTGTGTATAGGAAAGCCACAGATTTCAGTGTGTTAATTTTGTATCCTGAAACTTTGCTGAATTCTGATATTAGATCTAGTAGTTTTGTAGTGGAGTCTTTAGGGATTTTATGTACAATATCATGTCATCTGCAAATAGTAACAGTTTGACTTCTTCTTTACCAATCTGGATTCCTTGTATTTCTTTGTTTTGTCTAATTGCCGTGGCTAGGACCTCCAGTACTATGTTGAATAACAGTGAGGAGAGTGGGCATCCCTGTCTTGTTTCCGATCTCAGAGGAAAAGCATTCAGTCTCTCGCTGGTCAGTATGATGTTAGCTGTGGGTTTATCATATATGGCCTTTCTTATGTTGAGGTACTTGCCCTCTATACCCATTTTGTTGAGAGTTTTTATCATGAATGGATGTTAAATTTTGTCAAATCCTTTTTCAGCATGTGTGGAGATGATCATGTGGTTTTTGCCCTTGTTTTTGTTGATGTGGTGGATGATGTTGATGTATTTTTGAATGTTTTGCCATCCTTGTATTCCTGGGATGAATCCCACTTGGTCAAGGTATATGATCCTTTTGATGTATTTTTGAATTCAGTTTGCTAATATTATGTTGAGTACTTTTGCATCTATGTTCATCAGGGATATTGGTCTGTAGTTTTCTTTTTTGGTGGGGTCTTTGCCTGGTTTTGGTATTAGGGTGGTTTCATAGAATGAGTTTGGGAGTATTCCCTCCTCTTCTATTTTTTTGAAAACTTTTAGGAGAATGGGTATTATGTCTTCTCTGTATATCTGATAAAATTCCAAGGTGAATCCATCTGGCCCAGGGGTTTTGTTCTTGGGTAGTTTTTTCATACCGCTTCAATTTCGTTGCTGGTAATTGGACTGTTAAGATTTTCTGTTTCTTTCTTGGTCAGTCTTGGAAGGTTGTATTTTTATAGGAAGTTGTCCATTTCTCCTAGGTTTTCCAGCTTGTTCGCCTACAGGTTTTCATAGTATTCTCTAATAATTCTTTGTATTTCTGTGGGGTCCATCGTGATTTTTCCTTTCTTGTTTCTGATTCTGTTGATTTGTGTTGACTTTCTTTTTCTCTTAATAAGTCTGGCTAGAGGCTTATCTATTTTGTTTATTCTCTCAAAGAACCAGCTCTTGGTTTCATTGATTTTTTTCTATTGTTTTATTTTTCTCAATTTTATTTATTTCTTCTCTGATCTTTATTATGTCCCTCTGTCTGCTAAACTTAGGCCTCATTTGTTCTTCTTTTTCCAATTTTGATAATTGTGACATTAGACTATTCATTTGGGATTGTTCTTCCTTCTTTAAATACGCCTGGATTGCTATATACTTTCCTCTTAAGACTGTTTTTGCTGCATCCCACAGAAGTTGGGGCTTTGTGTTGTTTTTGTCATTTGTTTCCATATATTGCTGGATCTCCATTTCAATTTGGTCATTGATCCATTGATTATTTAGGAGCATGTCGTTAAGCCTTCATGTGTTTGTGAGCCTTTCTGCTTTCTTTGTACAATTTATTTCTAGTTTTATACCTTTGTGGTCTGAAAAGTTGGTTGGTAGGATTTCAATCTTTTGGAATTCACTGAGGCTCTTTTTGTGGCCTAGTATGTGGTCTATTCTGAGGAATGTTCCATGTGCACATGAGAAGAATGTGTATCCTGTTGCTTTTGGGTGTAGAGTTCTATAGATGTCTATTAGGTCCATCTGTTCTAGTGTGTTGTTCAGTGCTTCTGTGTCCTTACTTATTTTCTGTCTGGTGGATCTGTCCTTTGGAGTGAGTGGTGTGTTTAAGTCTCCCAAAATGAATGCATTGCATTCTATTTCCTCCTTTAATTCTGTTAGTATTTGTTTCACATATGTTGGTGCTCCTGTATTGGGTGCATATATGTTTACAATGGTTATATCCTCTTGTTGGACTGAGCCCTTTATCATTATGTAATGTCCTTCTTTATCTCTTGTTACTTTCTTTGTTTTGAAGTCTATTTTGTCTGATACTAGTATTGCAACACCTACTTTTTTCTCCCTGTTGTTTGCATTAAATGTCTTTTTCCATCCCTTGACTTTTAATCTGTGCATGTCTTTGGGTTTTAGGTGAGTTTCTTGTAAGCAGCATATAGATGGGTCTTGCTTTTTTATCCATTCTATTACTCTGTGTCTTGTGATTGGTGAATTCAGTCCATTAACATTTAGGGTGATTATTGAAAGATATGTACTTATTGCCATTGCAGGCTTTAGAATAGTGGTTACCAAAGGTTCTATGTTAGCTTCTTTACTACTTTACTGTCTAACTTCACTCACTTATTGAGTTGTTATAAACAAAGTCTGATGATTATTTGTCTCTCTTCTTATTCCTCCTCCTCCATTCTTCATATGTTGGGTGTTTTGTTCTGTGCTCTTTTTCGGAGTGCTCCCATCTAGAGCTATCCCTCTAAATTACCCTGTGGAAGTGCTTTGTGTGAAGCAAATTCCCTCAAATTTTACTTATCTTGGAATTGTTTAATCCCTCCTTCATATTTAAATGATAATCATGCTGGATACAGCATCCTTGGTTCAAGGTCCTTCTGTTTCATTGCGTTAAATATATCATGCCATTCTCTTCTGGCCTGTAAGGTTTCTGTTGAGAATTCTGATTATAGCCTAATGGGTTTTCCTTTGTAGTTGCCCTTTTTTCTATCTCTGGCTGCCTTTAATACTCTGTCCTTTTCCTTGATCTTTGCCATTTTAATTATTATGTGTCTTGGTGTTGTCCTCTTTGGGTCCCTTCTGTTGGGAGTTCTATGTGCTTCTGTAGTCTGAGCAACTATTTCCTCCCCCAGTTTGGGGAAGTTCTCAGAAATTATTTCTTCAAAGACACTTTCTATCCCTTTTTCTCTCTCTTCTTCTTCTGGTACCCCTATAATGCGGATATTGTTCCTTTCAGATTGGTCACACAGTTCTCTTAATATTATTTCCTTCCTAGAGTTCCTTTTATCTCTCTCTGCATCAGCTTCTATGCATGCCTGTTCTCTGGTTTCTATTCCATCAATGGCCTCTTGCATCTTATCCATTCCACTTATAAATCATTCCAGAGATTGTTTCATTTCTGTAATCTCCCTCTGCACATCATCCCTTAGCTCTTGTATATTTCTCTGCAGCTCTGTCAGCATGTTTATGATATTTATTTTATTTTGAATTCTTTTTCAGGGAGACTGGTTAGGTCTGTCTCTGAATATCCTCTCTCAGTTGTTGTCTGAACTATTTTGGACTGGACTAACTTTTTTTGCCTTTTCATGGTGATAGCAGTGGCTGTAGGCAGGCTGCTCATGTGTCAGCTAGGAGAAGAAAGTCCTTTCCTGCTTTCTGGATGCCTTGCCCTTCTCCGCTGCCTGTGTCAGTTACCTGCACTCCTGGAACAGCCACTGGGTTAATCCCCTAAGCTGCTGTGGGTGGGGTCTCCATCAGTGCAGCACGGAGCCCTGCGGGGAGTGGCAGGCACGCCAGGTCCCCTCCTCCACAATAGCGGCACCCCTGTGGGGCAACTGTGTGCCAACAGCAGCCTTTGGGTCTGGCCTGGGTGGCTGTGCATCGGGCTGGGATTCTTGTTGGCTGCTGGGAGCACGGCTGCTCCCTCTGGCACCCCTGCAGGTACACACAGGCCTTTCCTGCACTGACCTCTCCTGGGCTTCTCTGGCGCCACTGCCGCCAGTGCGCACAGGCCACTCCGGGGCTCTTCGGTCACTGCTGTGCTGGGCCCTTCATGAACCACTCCCTGTCCCCTCTGGCACCACTAGTGCACGTGGGCTGCTTCTGGTCCCCTCCAGCGCCGCTGTCCCTGGCACGCACTGCCACTCTCCCACTACTGGGCTGGTGTATCAGTGTCTGCCCCAGTTGGGGGAATGACTGGCAGGCTGCTTAGTGCAGTGAGGGGTTTCAGAGCTGCACTGCTGCCCAGTGGTTTAGGGCGGCTAAAGTTCCCTGGGATTCCCTGCTGCTGGCTAAGTGTGCTGGGATGACTTCATCCAGCTGTGGGGTCCCTGTCTCTTTAAGACTTGCATAAAGCTCTCACTTTTCTTTTGTCTCAGGGGCACTGGTTGCAGGTAACTGCTCACAGGTTTTGCTTTTCTGTTTCTCTAATATCCAGCACCCCATGCACCTTGTGTCTGCGCTCCAGGTGCAGATTTCTAGAGCTGGTTGTTTAGCAGTCCTAGGCTTTCAGTCCCTCCCTGTTCTGACACCTTTCTTCCCACCGGGTTCTGGTGTGGGGGGGTGTTCGGGTCCCACCTGGCTGTGGATTGTATCTTACCCACTTCATGTGATGTTGAGTTCTTGCAGATGTAAGTGTATCCTGGCTGTTGTACTGCATCCACTGGTGTCTCTTTTAGGAATAGCTGTATTTATTGTATTTTCATAAATATATATGTTTTGGGGAGGAGATTTCCACTGAACTACTCATGCTGCCATCTTTCCGTGATCCTCTCACAATATGTTTTTAATACCCTCTTGTATTTTTTGTTGCATTGGCTTTATCTTAAATACCACATGTATTAAATTATTATATAAAATGTATATCACATAATTATGAAATTACACTAACAATATTAAATGTTTACTTTCTGATTATGCCTTTTCAATAATCTTGACATCTCTTTTTCTGTAAAACTTTTTCATTCAGTTTTCAATGGTATACAAAGAACATAAAAATATTTAAAATACTTTATAAAACTGAACATAAAGGCATAGTAACCAAAGAAGGCTATTGTTTAGTTAAGTTTTCATTCAGCCACAATTTTTATATTGCCTACTAAATTGTATTTACTTCTAATATTTCTCCTTACTATAAAATATTCATAACTGACTTGAAGTCTTGTCTTAAAAACTTGAGCTTGAAAACCATGATTATTTCTTAGACCCTCTTAGGGACCTCTCTTTGTAATGATCTGACATCAGAAGGGCACTGCACTCCAGACTGCAGCTCTCTTTCTTTTCTATCAGATGCAGTAAAGCTCCATTCAATGCTACGCTAATAGATTTGACTAGATTGCAGTCCAAATCTAGGACAAATAAACTCTGGAGAGTAATGATGATGAAAATATCATATTAGACTCCAGGCTTTATTTATGAAAACAAAGACATTGTCAGATATCTCTAATGTTATATTTTCAAGAACTAGCATAGAAATCATTCACAAAAGGTTATATTAAATAACAAATCTCATGTGCAGCAAGATTTAGGTTATGATTTCACAAATATTATTTGATGCAATTAAGAGTTCTTCATCAATTAGACAGTTTGCACTTGTTGTCCTCTGGCTCCTTGCTGCTCCTTCAGCATCCCCAGGGTGTTCCTGCTTCAGAATCTTTCCCTTCAATATTCTTTTGGAATGGCATGCCCTCCCCCTAGTAGGTAGGCCTCTGTATCGTTTGTCTCCTCACTTTGTTATGGTCTCTCCTCCTCAAATGTCCTTTAGAGGGTTGTTCCTTGACCACTTCATTTAAATTGTCTTTCTCTGCCTTGTTCCTGATAACTAGTCTCTGTCTCCTTTTCCCAATATATTTTTATTTGTACTATTTATCCTTACCAGAATTTAAACATTCATTTGTACACTTGTTTATTGTCTGTCCTGCTTCCCACCCACCAAGATAGTAAGGTAGGGATCTTGTCTATAGAGATCGCTGCTGTATACCCAAAGGTACTTATTATATATTTATATTTTTATATTTTTTCTTAGAAGAAAACGTGGAAAGTATTAGGTACTCAATAAAAATGTGTTGAATTGATAAACAGATGCCTAAGACTTACATTTTATTTTTCTCCTCGGAATCCTGGAGGATCTTTGAAAGTAGAAATTAAATCTTATGTCCTACCAATCCATAGTAGGTCAAAGTCACTGAATAAATGTTTACATTTCCAATTTATTAGGAACTTGTTATAAGGCAGGCACTTACATTTTCTCATTGAGTCCTGGAAAACCTTTCTGTGGTGGTTATTATTATCCCTTTTTAGTGATAAGGAAACTGAGACACAGTTAAGTAATTACCTAAGAGCCATCTAGTTAGTAAGTGGTGAAGCTGACATTCAAATATCATTTAATTTTACTCAAAACTCTTCTCTCTGTCACTAAGCTATGCTCCATCTTCTACAGAGGCTTTTAGAACCCTACTGAATGGAAATACATTGCATTTTATTTCCATTTACAATCCAGTAGCAAAGTTTTCCACAGTCTACTAAAACCAAACCTGTAATTAAGTTCTACTCTCATTGAGTCAGCCTGATGTGTAAGCTCTTGTATTGGGAAGATGTTTCCAATTCCCAGAACTCTCAGGCTCCAAACATAGCCTCCCTGAACCTGAGGACCCCCAGATTTTCTTATTATAATTCTTTCAACCAGAACATTGCACCTGAGTGAATCTTATCTGTTCCATATCCTCCCATTTGTGGTCATATAAATACAACTTTATTTATTACAATCTATGTTACTAATATGCTAGGTATTAAATGACATGATGGATAGCAGAAGTTGTTAATCTATTATTAAAAAAAATAATAGCAAATATTTCAATAGAGAATTAGACCCCAATATATGAAATCAAGGAGAAAATTATCAAAGGAAACTAACTTGTGCCAGACAAGTGAAGTCAGTAAGAAAGGCTTTATTTAACATTATTACAATAGGAGGAAGAGACTGAACTCAACTCCTCTGAAACAAAAGGTGGGAGAGGTTTTAAACACTGAGGTGAATTAGGGAAAAAGTACTGGAGGACATTAGTGGGGAAGCTGGTCAGTGTGCTGAAGTCATCTGCGTTTGTTAATAAAGTCAGACCCACCCTCCTGCAAGACTGGGAGATAGAGGTGCTGTCTTTCTTTATGATCATAGTTCAAAATCATGGCTCATAGGTCCTTGAGATAGACATTCCTGGGTTATAAAACTCTCAAGAAAAATTGGGGAGAAATTTTATATCTCAAAGGGGCAGAGAAAGAGTTTATAGCTTTGCCAATGTGAATCCTTTAAGAAAAGGGAGATTAGGGTCCTACAGTCAGGCAGAAAGCTGTCTAAAGTTTAACCAAGCTGTGGGGAATAGTAAGACCTTACTTAGTGTAAATAGGTGGTCATCAATGTATATTAAATATTTCTATTCATAAAGTTGCATAGTAATTGTGCCTTTAGCTAATGTCAATAAATACCTTTGGGATTTTCTTTTGAGTCTGCCTGTAGTGTGGTTATTACTGTAGTGTATCAGATGAATTGTCATGAAGCATAAAGAAAGGCCCTTTTGTCTATTCCAGAGGTTACTATCTAGTGAGGGCTCTGGGAGATAACTCTCCCACTTTGTTAACTAACCCCAAGGGCCAATTCCGAGTAGAAACTGCAGACCTTCTTTATGACAGGTCTGTGGGTGGAAAGGATTATTTCAGAGAGCTGAATTTTACATGATTCAGAAAACAGCATTTGTTATGGTATTCAATAGCTGTGTTCTGTAAAGTTATGTGGATATAGAAGTTTTGGCAATAGAATTTTATATCCTGATGGAATTTATTCATTCAGTGAATATGTGTTGAGTATATTACTTACTATGTACTACATACACTTCTATGCACTGGGCATTAATCAAGGAACAAACATTCCTGCCTTTCCAGAGTTTATATTCCAGGTTAGGGCATAGGAGGGAGACAGTAATCAATAAATGTAACATATAAGTAAATTTCATAGTAAATTAGACAGTGATGAGTACTAGGCCAGGTAAAAGGGATTGAGAAGGCAAGGTGTGTATAGATTATCATATTAAATAGGATTTTTAGGACATACCTCATTGAGAAGAAGACAATGAACAAACACTTGGAAGGGATTAACCCAGAAGATTTCTGAGAAAAGAGTGCTCTAAGCGGAGGGAACAGCAGTGGGATGTCCCACAGGTGGGGGTATGCCTAGTATTCCTGGAACAGTAGTTCAGTGTGGCTACAACCTAGGGAAGAAAGGAGAGGATAGTAAAACCAGAAGGGGAGCCATGAAGTCTAGGCTTTAAGGACCACATAGGCTTTAGGGAGTGAAGGTTGACCTTAGGGGAATAGTTGATTATTGATGTAAATAACCTTTTAAAGCAATTATACAGTATAAGAGTAAATAGTATTTTGCATGAAGATTACTTCAAAATAATGTGCTTTATTAGTTCTAGTTTTGGTTTATAACATATTTTTAAAAGAGCTCACCTATGATTTCAAAAAAAATTTTTGATGAAAACAGGAAACTAACTTGCAGTGAGACAAAAATTTATCACTCAAACAATAAAAACAGCCTAACTACTTATAGATTTTAGTGATTTCTTTCACTTCTTAACTGATTGTCATCCTATTTGCAGCCCAACAGGCTTTGGTTGTTGACTACTATAATATTATAAAAATGATGTATACTTCAGTCTCCCAGACAAAGCTCAAAAATCACTTTCTTTGAATAACACTATGCTGTGATCCAAGCAAAATACAAAGCAATTGTTCCAGAGTAGAGGTATCATTATTATCCAGATATTTGTACAGAAGTGCTTAGCACTTCAATTTTTTACTTCATACTGGGGGGCTCAATTCTGAATCCATATCTTTATTATTTATTTTTGTTAGTGATGGAAGAACATTTTCTGATGTCCATGGGATATTTATATCAAACACACTAATCTCAGAATCTCCTGTGAAATTTGGAAGATGTATTTATATGCATCTCAGTGTTATACTAACAATCAATTCCGTGACTCAGTGACCCAAATGGACATTACCATTTTTATAGGAGATATGTGCAATGAATACAAGTGAAAATGATACTTTTGTTTTGGTCTTTGCTGTTTTTAATTATCTTGGAAATCAAAAAAGAAATAAAACTACTTCTGTATTCACCAAAGTATTAATTATCATGCTCTTGAAGAAATATTTTAATTAAAGGACAGATATAATCATAAGAAATGCCCCATCCAGTTAATTGCCAAATATTCCATTTTGTTCATTGATGTGTGGTTCAAAAATTCTCTCATGACATAGAAGTTAGAAAATTTTTTGTAATAATTTTATCCTTTATTAATTTCAATCTTCATTCCTCAGCTCTGAGTTATTTCCTATAGGCAGTACAATATCTCTGCTTCAATACCTAAAAATTTTACTTTTGTGCACATCTAAAGTAAAAAGTTTGATCTCCAAATAATGCCATGAGGTTTAAAGGTCCAGTGGTTACTCTCTAGAGAAGTGGTTCTTAACCTTCAGTGTGCAGATGAAGCAGCTGAAGAACAAATTTAAAATGCAGCTTCTTGTTCCCATCTGGCCTATAAACCCAGGAATGATAAGACTGAGAGAGAAACCAGGCAGCTTTACTTTTAACAAATTTCAGTAGACTCTTCTGTAGTTCTACACATTGAGAATTGCACTTAAAAGAAATCAACTATTGAGGTACATTATACATACAATAAAATATACATATTTTAATTATGTAGTCCCCTGAGTTTTGAAAAATGTATAAACTGTGTATAAACCATCCCAATCAAGATGTAAAACACTTGTATTACCCTATGAAGTTATCTTGCTCTCCACTCCAGGCAACCAAAAATCTGATTTCAGTTACTATAATTGAGTTTTGCTCTTTTCTAGAATGTAACGTGAATAGAATCATAAAGTATGTACACTTTTGTCTACCTTCTTGTTCAGCATAATAATTTTGAGGCTCATCTATGATTTTATGTGTATTTGTAGTTTTCTCCCATTTTATTGCTGAGTAGTAATCCATTATACAGATATACCATAATTTATTTCTTCCTTCACCTCTTGACTGATATTTGTGTGGTTGCACTTTTAGGTTATTATGACTGAAGCAACTATGAATGTTTGCATATAAGTCTTGAAGTTTTCATTTCTATTAAATACCCAGGAGTAAACTGATAGCCTAAATCACAAGTCTATGTAAAACTTTAGTAGAAACTGGCCAGCTGTTTTCCAAAATGATTGTGTCATTTTACATTCTCACTTGTAAATTATGAAAATTTCATTTGTTCTACATCCTCTGTCAATACTTGGTGGTTAGTCTTTTTTAGAGTTGGCCATTGTAGTGTAAGTAAAGTGTCATCATAGTGTATTTTTAATTTGCATTTCCTTGATGACTAATGATTTTGAGCATCTTTTCATGTGTTGATTAATTATTTGTATATGTTCTTTTTTGAAGTGTCTATGCAAGTCTTCTGCTCAGGTTTTGATTGGATAGACAACCATCTTACTGTGTTGTAGGAGTTCTTTATTATCTTCAGTAAAGGTGTTTGTCAGATATACATATAGCAAATATTTTTGCACAATGTATGTCTATATTCATTTTCTTGATGATGTCTTCTTAATATAACAATTTTTTTATTATTAAACAATGTCCCCATATCCCTAATAATACACTTTGTCTTAAATTCTATATTTTGAGTCTGTAGATATATATGTGTCTATATAAGCTTTTGTATTACATGGTATTTCTTCTTTTTCTTTCTTTCTTTTTTCTTTTAATTTCAACAAATCTGCCTTTATATTATAAGTATCTTGTAGGTAGTATATTGTTACACTTTATACATACTCATAATCTCTGCTTTTTAAGCAAAATATTTATTTCATTTATATTTAATGTGGTTATTTATATAGTTAGAATGTTTTAGGTTTTGTTAGAGATAGGTAGCAGAAATCCCAAGAGATTAACTAAACCCTTATAACTTGTCTGGGCTCAAACTTTAAACTCTTGCAAATCTTGTCAAGACTTTAGGATTTGTTATGGTGGGTCTGGAGTAGTCCTTATCTCAGAGAGCTTGGTACTTAATCCTAAATCCTGGCTTTTCTGGCATCTTAGCTGGATGCTTGTGAGTTTTAACAAAATCTCTCCACTCTGGCTAGGCTGGGACTGAAAAATCTCCCATCATTGCTTGGCCTCAGTATCCCCATTGTATTCCCAACCCCATAGTGCCTGCTCTTTGGTAAATATTATGCAGTCTTGGGCAAGGACTGTGAGAAGTCCCACCCAGATGTCAGAATCACTCACCCCCTACCTGTGGAGCCACCTTTCCCCCAGGTGCCCTACTCTATTGAATCTAATCATTTCATTATCTCTGTATTATGATATTTCCTTCTCAGTTTGTCAGACCATGGGCTCCATAGTCCTATGCAATGGTGAAGAATTTATCCACATGCAGGGAAGAGAATGAATATGGAGTTTCCCTTTTTTCAGGGATCATAGTCTTGTCCAGACCATTGTTCATTATCTGAAAACAATTACCTTGTATATAGCATAGTTTTGTAGTTGTTTATGGTAGAAAGGCTAGGCTAATACTCGCTGTAAAACAAAGTAGAAGTCTTCTGAGAACAGTAATTTTTAACCTTTTAGGACACTTTGATATACTGAAAGATATATCCTCAGCGTTAAATATTAAATTATTTAAATCATCTATCACCTATATTTTAGATTCATGGGGAGGAGTGGGGAGAAGGACTGGAAAGAATGCTCATGTTGTTTTACTTATATCTTAAGCAATTTAAATAATATACAATTTGCTGTGTATAGTTTCCTGATATTTTCATTATGCATCATACTTCAGTTTACTGAAAAAGGACTTTATCACATTTATATGAAGTCATTTTTGTCAGATATTTATATTGCAACCTTTTTGTTTTCTTTTTTCTGGAGTTTCTTTTATGCCATTAATCATTTCATTAACATGAGTTATTGTGAGTCAACTTCTTTCAGGTAAATTTGTAGTATTTAGTTACAATGAGCTTTTATTGTGTTTTATTTTAACCAAGTCCAGGAGTTCCTTCCATTTAATTTATGAATTTATTACATTTAGATTAATCATTATAATAGTATTTTCATTTAATTTTTGCTGCCCTGTTTTATGTGTGTGAGTGTAAGAGTTTGTTTCTATAATTTATTATCTATGCTTAGTGGTTTTGGGTAATTAAGAAAAGGTACAGCTCTGTTTTTAATTCTAGTTACTTTTATAAACTTAAATAGTAATGATTAAACATTTCTTAATCTATGACCCTCAGAAATGAGGCAGTCTCTAATGAATACCCACTCTGAAATATGAATAAGTTAACACACTTACACTTTTATTCCCTCTCTCTTTCTTCTGTTCCTGAGTTTTGTTAATGTGTTCTGAGATTTTTTTCCTCCCATGAATTTTAGCAAACACATTATTATAATGTTACATGGTTGTTTCAATGATAGCCTTAGGTCCATGTTTAAAGAGATTCAGTGATTCCTTCCACTCCTTTCATACCACACCTCATGGTTGGTTAATTTACACCCCAAAGTAAATTGAAAATTTAGCTTATTATGGGCAATGTGCCAGGAACTAGGAATTCAGCAATGGGTAGAGTAGCCACTAATTATCCAAACCAACAGCTGCTCCGAGTATAGTAAGTGGAATTTCCAAATGAAGAAGGAAAAGTTGGGTCACTTTTCTTATAGTTTCAATAATGTTCATTTTTTTAAAATATTGTTTAATTTCATTCTTTACTTTTCATTGAGATCTCATTTGATAGTAGAAACCTCTATGAGCACTCCAGTCTCATTTCATTTGTTTCTAGGCATCTATACTTGACATTTTAAATTTCTATTCTGTTTAATTCTCATGGTTTCACAAGCAGCACTTCAGTTTACCTCTGAATAAAAAATTTCCTGTCTCATCTTCTTCCTTCACCCCCTCATATTTGTTTTGAACATTTGGATTTGTGCTTGTTCAATAGCGTGTGAGTTTGAAATGCCCTGGGGAAAATAATTGGACAATGCAACCTACTCAAAATTTGAAAGCTTAATTATGTTTCTAATGTTCTCTCAGTTGTCAGAAACCCACTATGTTGAATCCCAAACAGTTATCAGGAAGTTCCTGTTAAAAAGTATCCTGGGGATGAATTTTTAAAGCATTGTCTCAACTCATTCCTTACAGATTTCTTTCCTTTCACAAATCATTACCACTGCCTTTCCAAGTTTCTTGTGAGTAAAGAAACCCTGAGAAATAGACTGAAAAAGAAGAAAAGAGTATCTAAACTGTCAAATGGAGTAACAGGGAAGTTCTGAAATATAGGCAACTTTATTTCAGTTCTAGAGCAGGAGTCATATATTTCAGTGGTGGTCTATGAAATTATTTCACTAATTTATTTCTTTGTGAAAAGAAGCTTGGAGAAAGAAAAGTCTACAGCAGTTGTTCTTAAAAATTCAAGCAGTTAACAAGACAAAAAACTAAAAAAACTAATCAGCCATCCTAAATCTGGAATCCCACACACCAGATGCAACACTTTAAATCCTTTCCCCTGTAGTCTTTGGTCATCTACCTCAATATTTCTAAGTATCAATGGTTATACCACTAATTTTTATAAATCAAACTTACTGAGCTCTAATTTATTATATCACAAGGTGTGCTGTTCAATGAGCTTAGATAAATACATCTTCATGTAATCACCACCCTAATCAAGAGATGGGTGTTGTCATCACCCAGAAAGCTCCCTGTGCAGTTATCCAGACAATCCTTCCACCTACCCTGACCCAAGGCCCTGAGATAATTTTTAATAATAGATTTCCATAAATTATTTTTACTTCTTTGGCAATTTGTGTGTAGTACATTCTTTTCTGTGTTTAGCTTTCTTTTGCTCAGCAAAATTATCTTGAAATTCATGTTGTTGCATGTATCAAACCTTAGTAGTATTCCATTGTATGGACAATGTCATGATTTTTTAAATCTGTTTTCCTTTGATGGAGATTTGAGTTATGTCCTGTGTTTGGCTTTCATGACTAAATCTACTATGAATATTTGAACACATACATGTGTGGACATACATTTTCATTTATCTTTGTAGTAGAATGAGGCAGGTATACATTTAACTTGATAAGAAACTGCCAAAACGTTCTCCAAAGTTGAACAATTCAGATCACATTAATAGTGTTTGAGAATTGTAGTTCCATATTCTCACTGACACTTACTTTTGTCATTTACTTGAATTTTAATTTTAGCCATTTACTTGAATGTGTAGTCATCTTTTTATGGTTTTAATTTATATTTGCCTGAAGAATAATTGCTTTGAGCATCTATTCATGAGTTTATTGGTCATTCATGTATTTTCTTTGGTGCAGTCTTTTGACCATATTTTATTGGGGTTTTTCTTTTTTTGATTTGTAGAAGTCATATATTTAGTTTTTATGTGTATATTTTCAGACATAGTTATTGCAAATATTTTCTCCTGGAGTGTGGTTTGTCTTATTTTCTTAAATATGCTTTTTGAGGAACAGAAATTATTAATTTTTATGAAGTCTAATTTATCCATTTTAATTATTAGTGTTTTTTTTCTAAGAAATATTTGCCTACTCTATCCTATCATAAACGTTTTCTACTCTATTTTCTTTTAGAACTTTTATAGTTTTAGGTTTTTCAAATAGAACTGTAATGCACTTCAAGTTAATTTTTGTGTATAGTGTGAGTAGGGTCAATGATTTTTGTTTTGAACTGATATTCAATTGATCTAGCACCATTTGTTTAAAAAACTATACTTTATGTTAAATTACTTCGATACCTGTGTTAAAAATAAATTGACTACATATGTGTAGTTTTCTTTCTGGAGTCTCTTTTTTGAACCATTAATCAATTTTATGATTTGTATGTCTGTAGCACATGTTCATAATTATTATGGATTTATAGTAGGTCTTAGAATCAGTAGTGTAGGCCCTCCAGTGTTTTTTTAAATCTTTTTTCAAAGTTATTTTATCTATTCTAGATTTCTTATTTCACTGCTTTTTAAAAATATCTCAGTTTTAGAGATTATGTATTTACTACTTCATTCTCAAGATGAGAGTCTATATATTTTCCCCTTTCCCCAATGTAATTTTATCAAATTTTTTGGTTAAAGCTGTATTAAATTTATTGTGTAGTTATATAGATGTAATATTGTTTACAGATGATTTATATGATGTATAAGAATTTACATTTTCTTTCTTGTAGGGAAAAGTTTCTTGTAAAGTTTTCCCTGGAGTTGTTATTTGCCTTATATTTCCATGTGTTTAATATTAGATGTAGCTATCTCTAATTCTTCCTTAACACTATACCAGAAATTCAAATCTTTTAAAAAAATATTCAAATATATTATTTGTCCTCTATCACCTTCCTACTCTAATAATGTTTTCCCAAACCTGATAAACAGTTGTCATCCCAGAATTTATCTCCTTAACTCTGAGAATCCTCTTCATTTATCTCCTGTATTAGCTTAGGATTTTTCATTTCCTGTATCTTGTATTTTCCTTTTACTTAGTACAGAACACATCCTTCAGTGGTTAAGTAAGAAATGGTGCATAGTAGCTAAATTTTTTGAGGAATTGTATCTTTAAATAATGTCTATATTTGTTTCCAACTGACATTATCAGTGGATGTAAAATTATATATTAGAATTCACTTTTCCCTCAGAATATTTTAACTGTTGAGTTATTTTATTTTAGCTTCTCTTTCTGGTGAGAGGTCTGATATAGTTTTGAGTCCAGTCCTTTTAGTACACTTTCAGTTTAAACACTGGTGCTCTTCAGTTTGGGGACATTTTATAGACATTTTAACTAGTTATCTAGTTTTGTTTTCTCTTTTTGGAAACGCTGTTATTCAGGTACTGGATTACTTGGCCAGGTTTTCTAATTTTCTCATTTCTACCTTCCTATATTTTATATCTTGTTGTTTGTATTTTAATTTCTGGATGTTCACTCCTATTTATCTTATGTAAAAAAATTTTTCTTATTGTGGTAAAAAACAAACATAAAATTATCACTGTAACCATTTTTAAATATACAGTACAGTAGTGTTAACCATAGGAACAGTGCTGTGCAACATTTCTGTAGAAGTTTTTCATCTTGCAATATTGAAACTCTAGACCATTTGAGTGACTCCCTTAGTTCTCCTCCTCCAGCCCCTGACAACCACTATTATACTTTCTATTTCTAAGAGTTTGACTATTTGAGATGCCTTATGTAGTGGAATCATGCAGTATTTGTCTTTTTGTGACTGGCTTATTTCATTTAGCATATTATCCTCAAGTTTCATTCATATTGTAGAATACAACAGGATTTCCTTCCTTTCTAGGGTTAAGTAATATTCCATTGTATGTATATGCCACATTTTCTTTTTCTATTCATCCATCAATGAACATTTAGGTTGCTTCTACCTCTTGGTTATTTGAAATAATGCTGAAATGAACATGAGTGTACAAATATCTGAAATCCTATTTTCTGTTCTTTGGATATATACCTGAGAAATGTGATTGCTAGATCATACATTTATTCTGTTTTTGATTTTTTGTGAAATCGTTATACTGTTTTCCATAGCATTTGCATTTCACATTTCCATTAACAGTGTAAAAGGGTTTCAATTTCTGTGCATCTTTGCCCACACTTGTGTTTTGGTTTGGTTTTAGATTGTGGGTACCCTAATAGGTGTGAGGTGACATCTCATTGTGTCAAATTGAGGTATTTCAGTTTGATTTCATTTCCCTAATGATTAGTAATATTGAGCATCTTTTCATATTGTTGTTGGTACTCTGTACACTTTTTCAGGAGAAATGTCTATTGAAGTCCTTCACCTATTTTTAAAGTGAGTTACTTGGTTTTTGATTGTTGTAGAATTGTCGTTATTTATATATTCTGTATATTAATAGCTGATCAGAGATAGGGCTTGAAAATATTTTATTTCATTCCATAGGTTGCCTTTTTACTTTGTTGATTGTTTCCTTTGCTGTACAGAAGTTATTAAATTTATTGTAGTTTGTCTATTTTTGCTTTTTTGACTATACTTTTGATATGAGATCCAAAAAATCCAATATCATAATGATTTTGCCCCATGTTCTCTTTTAGACATTTTATAGTTTCAGATATTTCATTTAGGGGTTTATCCATTTTGTGTTAATATTTTTATATCATGTGAGGTAAGGTCTAACTTCATTCTTTTACATGGTATCCAGTTTTCCAACACCATTTGTTGAAGAGACTGTCCTTTACCCATTGTACAACCTTGGCACCCTTGCCAAAGATCATTTGGCTATATATATATATATATATGCTCCTGTCTATTCTGCTTTACTGGTCTATATGTCAGTCTTTATGTCAGTACCATACTATTTTGATTACTATAGCTTCATAATATGTATTGAAAACAGTACATACAGGGCCTTCAAGTTTGTTTTTCTTTCTCAAGATTGTTTTGGCAATTTGGAGTTCTTCAAGACATTGTTCTGTAGAGATAGGGGCTGTAGGGGTAAGTATACTTTTCAAAGGTAGACTTTCACATAACTCTATGTTTTGCTATAGCTTCTTTACCCTCAGCTGATGTGGGTGGTCCTATATCCAGGGTTCCTTTGGTTCATCAGAGAGTAAATCCCTAGTCTACTGCTGTGATGGAAATAAGGGTAAGGATGGATTATAGTTGCTTTGCTGTGTGGTGAATGGAGAGGGTCTGGGATCTCCAATGAGACTATATTGCCTTGAAGTAAAGACTCAGCAAATGCTCCTTGGTTGACTAATCTTGTCTTTTAGCATAGTGGACTTATTGCTGGGCTAAGGTGCAGACATTTATTTAAAAAGGAGTAGAAGCAAAAAGCAAGAAAATATGATACTGTTACAATGAAAGTTATTAAAATTGTTAGTTCCTTAAAAATACTAACTGCAACTCATTAGTTATTGTGAATATAGGATTTCCTCACAAAGCCTTTTTTCAAGAAACATTATGAAATTTATACCTATAATATTTAAAACTCTGCTGTCATAAGCAGAAATACTGAAATCTTAAATAGATAATCACTGAAATGAACCTGCTTAGTTTTTACATGTAGAATTCTAAATATTCCTGTCAAAGGACTTAGAAATTTAAGAAATTCTTTAGCAGAACAATTTCATTTCCCTGAATAGCTCATCGTTTTTCTTCTGGGGTTTTTCATGTAGGCTATTTAGGTGAATGTTAAAAGTGTGAATGGAAATATTTTGTACCCATTATGTTACAGATTGGCATCTTCAGAAGATAACAGATATTGCCAAGTCTATCGCTAATCAAGTTTTATAATTTACAACCTGTGCACACTGCGGGCTGAGAACCACAGCAGTTGTGCTGAGCATTTCTGGGAAGTTACCATCATCCCAGCACCAATTATTAAAAACTCTTACACACATTAAAGCTATAAAGATTAAAAATATAGCACACTTGTCATTAAATATGGATGACTTCATGTAATATGCATTATATACAAAAACAATGTTCTGCCACTTGAGCTTTTTCACTACCCTACGGAAAATCCACAAACCCAGCGTCCCACATCAAAGCTCATTTTGGCAAAGCCAAGGAATGACTTCGTCATACAAAATAAACACAGATGTTCCACACTTAGGCAACTGGCTAAGAGAGATGGTGCATAGGGGATGCACAGCTCTGTGAAAGATAATGCCTTCTTAATACCCTACAGCAGCATTTTCTGTGGAAGCTACAAACATTGCTTTAAAGGACTGATTCTTATGTTATAAAAAATTCTCTTTCCTGTCTATAGCTGTGAACACATTAATCTAGTCCTGTCTGCATGTATGCAGAAGTATATGCACATTGTCTGAGGATGCTGGTTTGCTTTTTTTGAGCTAAAGACAACTTTCACATTCATCTTAAGCAGTGCCTTTTTTGCTGTTGATTTATTGATATCTGTCTATAAGGTAAAAGATTAATAACCATATTAATAAGATGGTCTACTAGCCTCTTGCATTAACTGGTAGTTAATGCTGGATAGTTCAAATGACAGACAGCTATAGTGACTTCCCTTTGTTCCTTTCATTTTCAGCTAATTGCCGTAGAATATCTCTGCTAAACAAATATTCCTGGGACTCAAATGTATTTCCCCCAGAAACAAAAATAGAGTTGCAAAAGATTAATAAAAAAACACATGTTTGGGATATCTGATATGTAGCCTAGAATTGCATTGACATTCAGTTATGGCCTATTTAAAATACCTACTCAAAATAGAGTTTCCCTACTTTCCCCATACTGTCATGTGATTGGGAAGGATAGGATAAGGTCAAACTGGAAAGAGAAGAATAAGATTTGGGGTTATTATGATGTTGTAACTATATACTTTTTGTGAACACCTCTGTCTTGAAATAGTTTTATCTGAAATCTACCCAAATCCCATGGAGTAGGGGAGTGTTAGAAGACCAGTGCAATCTCTCTATGTTGTGCCAGCAATATTATCTTAGTTACAATGGTGAGTTGATCCTAGTAGTCTTATTCAAGTTAGTAGGAAAAATTTGTAAGAAGTATCTTAAGAAATAAGTAATCTCTTGAGAAGACCAAGATTCTTGTCTGTCATCTACTACCATCTTATATTTTAAGTATCATGCCTTAGGTGTAACAAGAAGATAATAAACTGGGTCCCATTTGCCTTTCATGTGACCCATCTGCCTTTCATGCTGCAAGTACTTGCATTCTTTCGGCAATGTCCTTCACACTTTTCTAAGGATGCATTCTTATCAACATTTTGAATATAAACCTCAAATATAAATTTATCGTTTTATGCCTTACTGCAATAATTGATATATCATAAAGTATATTCAAAAATAAAAGTCAAACACAGATGAGGCAAGGATAACATTTTAAGACAATTCTAACTTTATTTCTTGATTTAAAAGCCCTCTTTTTTTCAATTTATTTTGGGCTAAAGTCATTATAAGACAGAGCCATGTGATCAATGTGACTATGCTTTACAAATCTGGCTTAATCTTCACAATACAGCAATATAAGGATCTGGTTCTAAGTATAATTTATTTTTCTTACTTGGTCATAATAACTCCCATAGATGAAAAGATCTTTATGGAAATATAGTGAGCCAAATGGGAGGGCATTTTTGTTGTGATTAATAAATCATGATGCTTCACGT
Organism: Manis javanica; assembly: GCF_040802235.1. Lineage (NCBI taxonomy): Eukaryota > Metazoa > Chordata > Mammalia > Pholidota > Manidae > Manis > Manis javanica. The sequence goes on from NC_133160.1 coordinate 109,617,953, forward strand.
GTCGCGCAGGCTGAATTGTGGGTCTCGTTGCTGCGGCGCGGCAGCGGAGTGCTTAACTGCGGCAGTCGCAGTCATGGCAGGACAGGCATTTAGAAAGTTTCTTCCCCTCTTTGACCGAGTACTACTTGAAAGGAGTGCAGCGGAAACTGTAACCAAGGGAGGCATAATGCTTCCAGAAAAATCTCAAGGAAAAGTGTTGCAAGCGACAGTAGTAGCTATTGGATCGGGCTCCAAAGGAAAGAGTAAAGAGATTCAACCAGTTAGTGTGAAAGTTGGAGATAAAGTTCTTCTCCCAGAATATGGAGCCACCAAAGTAGTTTTAGATGACAAGGATTATTTCTTATTTAGAGATGGTGACATTCTTGGAAAGTATATAGACTGAAATCACTGTTGAAATGGCATGACATGAAGCTGCTCATTCCACTGAAGTTCTGAAATATTTCATTATGTAAATAATTTCCATGTCTTTTATAATAAACTAATAATATCCAACCTAAAAAAAATAAATAAATCATGATAGTTATTTTAAAAAACCTCAACAAAAAAAGCAAATTGGGTAAGGCCTATTTTTCTCAAAATTTGGTAGATTTTCACCTTCCCTGCTGTCAATTAGTTTTCCTTGCAAATGAATAAGAGCTTACTGCATTAATCTTAACAAATTGCTTCAATCCACTGAAAAATTTTATTTTTGAGTTTTTAGCATGCACAGATTTGAAAATTTTATATAAGTTTATTTATTTTGGGGTAAAAAATATCACTTAATACTGGGAACATTTCCAAATACCAGTTTTCAAGATGCCCTCTCCATAATCCAAGTTATTTTCTCCCTTATTATTAAAGTGTTACTTTTACCTTGAAGAGGACATATTAATATTTTCCCCAAAATATCTGTTAGGTATCATACTCCTGTCAACCACTTGTCATCATAGAAAAGTTCAGTAAATTTGGAATACTTTACTATTCATAAAAGAAAAATGGGTAACCCATATTTTAATTCCGACAACTGTTCTTACTTTACCATGACAGAATCACTCTAGATGTCTTCTGCTTATGGAATAACTATATTATGAAATACTCCAGTATTTTCTATTTCTCATCTAAACTTCTTTTCTGTAATAGTTCTGTAAAGATCATATAATGAATAAATTTCACAAATGATTAATGTAATCCTAGAATTCTGCTTTAAAATCTCTTTGGAGCCATTGCTCAGAGTTTGGACCTCCAAAGTTGGGCTTACATCAAATACTATGTTTAGAAATACATATTTTTTTGTTTGTCTTGTTTGGTTTCTTTGTTTTTATCATGGACACCTTTACTCACACTTTTTTTGTTTTTTTTCTGTTATATTTGTAAAATTAACAGCCTGATGTGTGGCCTTCAGCATTTTCATTTTTATTAAAAAATCATTACTGTTAAACTACATCTCTTATGACATAACTTTTCTTAAGTGACTCATAAAATAGTTATTTGTTTATTTCAGTACTGAAGTAGAATCTGGAAAACACCACGAGCTGAGACACTATCTTTGGGCAGGTGATTGTTAGAAAAGGTAACCTGAATAAAATTCCCTTTCCTTCTACTTTAATATTCAGCTCTTTTGTCTCTTTGGTAGTGGGAACCTACGGACAGCTGGGAGTAAGTCCTAAGGCTCTGTTCAGGTCCTGTCAGAAAGAAAAGAAATTCTGGTAATGAGCTTTCCCTCTCTTTCTATCTGTACTCCATGGGCCCCTCCAGGGACCTCAGCAGGTCTGACCAGCCTTTCAGCTTCTAAAATCCAGGGTCATTTAGTTAGAGATCTTCTGGGACATTCATGCCCTTTAGGATATTTCTGAAAATAGAAGTAAACACCATTATTCTGATAAATAAAAATAACAAACCTTCTAAGTGGTTCAGCAGTCTGAGAAAGAGTGGAGTCCAAATAATCAGGATCAGGCCCAGTGAAAGAACATCTTAGGGACACAGAGAAATATGTGAATCTTTTTAAAAAATGAAAAACAACAATAAGAGAAGTCAAGGAGATTTGAGTATAGCACACACACAGGCACTTCCTCCTCCCTCAAATTACCTGAAGCTTAGAAAAAGTCTTAAACTAAAAATTTGCTAGATGAATTAAAGGAGAAAATGGTCCCTGTTGATATTTGTATTTATTATGTTGTTATCTACAAAGAAAATAGCAATATATTTCAAGAAGTAGAAATTATGCAGGCCACTCTCTGATCATAATTCAATACCATTACAAATTAAAATTAAACAGTGAAAAAAGTCTTCCCTACATAAGGTTTAAGAAACATACTTAAGTCAAAGAACACCCCCAAAAAATTCAGCTCTAAATATAAGGAAAATATTAATATGAGAATATATGTAAAAAAATTATATTCATAGGAATATTTATACCTTCATTATTAAAAATGAATGGCCAAAAGGGAAGAAACTTAGCACATTAGAAGTAGAAAAAGCACTGCAAACATGTCAAAAGAAACTAGAAAGATGGAATTATTAAAGATAAATGCTGAAATTATTTCAATTAAAACTCAAGAAATAGTAGGAATAAATAATCTCCAAATACAGTTCTTTGAAAAAGATTATGAAAGAATTACCTCCAAAGGAAAGGTGAAAGAATAGAAGAAAAAACACTAGAATGAGGAAAGAGACATAATCGTAAGTGTAGAAATGATTTTTTAAGTGTGATTATTTTTTTATAATTTGGGTCAGTCATTAGATTATTAGTCTTTCTTCCACATAAGGTGGCTGATAAAGGGTACCAAGAGTACCAAGATACCAAGATACCAAGAGTAAAAATGGCCCATAGTGATATTCTAGAATTCTTCTCTTATTCTCTCCTAATCCTACTCCAACCAAGTTTTTGCTCCACCGCATCATTGAAACTCCTTTTATCAACATTACCATACCTCTATATTGTGAAATCTAATATTCAGTTTTCAGTCTGTATTTTTTGACCTGTTGGCAAGACTTAATACAGTGAATCATATCCTTCTCCTTGAAAAACTTCCTTTCATGAGTTCTAAGACCCCCCATCTCCCCAGCCATCCTCTTACTTCACTCACCATTCCTTCTCAGCTCCTTTAAAAAGTCCCTTCTTATCTCCCTATTCTCTTTCTGTTTAAATGTCCTTGATCCACTTGTCTTTGCTACCTCGACCAACTTCGTGGCTTTAAAAACCATCCAACTTTCCACATCCAAGCTACTAATTCACATATACATACAGAAAATATAATCCTAATCTACTTGCTGTCTTCCCCATTTCTATCCTTCCAGTTGCTCAGATACAAAATGTTGGCCCTGCCCTCAACTCCTGCCATCCTATGTCCAATTTAACAGGAAATCCTATTATACTTTCAAATTATTCCCAGAAACACTTATCTACTGCTGGAAGATAGAACAATAGAAGTTACCCAATGTGAACAACAGAAAGAAAATGGACTGAAAAAAAAAAATGAAAAAGACCTAAGGGACCTGGGTGATTAAAATGAAAGGTCTAATGTTCATGTCATCTGAGTCCTGGAAGGAATGGGAAAAGAGAGTGAGTGGTAAAAGTATATGAAGATATAATGGCTGAAAACTTACCAAATGGCTAAAACATAAATTTACACCTGAGTGAAAGCCATACAGGATAAATCCAAGAGATTCACACCAAGACATTGTAATTAAGATTTTGAAGATTTAAGAGAAAGAAAAAAATATTAAATGCAGTGAGAGGGAAATGTCACCTTACCATTAGGAGGAAAGCAATGAAAAAGACAGTATTTCTCATCAGAAACCATGGAGGCCAGAAGTAGACATTTAAATACCATATGACCCAACAATTGTACCATCAGGCATTTATCTCAGATAAATGAGTACTTATACTTACACAGATATTTGTAGCTTTATTTTTAGTAGACAAAAAGTAGATATAACTCAGATGTCATTCAATGGGTGAATGGTTAAACAAATGTGGTATATCCATGCTTTGGAATATTATTCAACAATAAAAATGAATGCAGTATTGATACATGCAACCTGGATGAATCTTCCAGAGAATTGTCCTGAGTGAAAAAAACCAATCCCAAAAGGTTACATACCATTTGATTCCATTTATGTAGCATTCTTGAGATGATAAAAATATAGAAATGGATAAAAATTGGTGGTTGCCAGGGATAAAGGAGTAGGTAGCTTGGGAAGAAGTAGTTGTGTCTGTAAAAGGGCAAAATGAGGGGTCCCTGTGATCATAGAAATATTCTGTATTTTGACAAATCAATCTCAATATCCTGGTTGTGTTATTATACTGTAGTGTTACAAAATGTAATTGGAGAAAGTATTATTTATTACAACCTTACATGAAATGTAATTATGTCAAAATAAAAAGCTTAATTATAAAAAACAAGTTCGGAAACAAGCAGAGCAAACAAACTCATGTGTTCTTTCGAAATGTATGTTTTTTTATTACAGTGTATAATAATATTGCTCAGCTGGAAAAAGAGCAGTCAGAACTCACAAATACCATAAACAATTGCTAGGGATATAATTAACCATAGTTCATTAATTGTACATAATGCAAGGCACAAGGTATTTTATTCCCCTGATCTTCTGATCAACTGATTATTCCTCAGAAAGTAGAAAAATGGTCACTGGGATAAGTAACAGAGTTTAAACCATAGATAACTCATTAATCTCAAATCTCTGTATGAAAGATTCTATGTAAGTAATTTGGAGTCTTAAGGCCTAATCAAGTGGCATTTAATGATATAGTTCTTCTCAGCTGAGACACAATTCAAAAGTAGTTTGTTGTAGGTATGAGGGGCACTGACAAAAAAAAGTCTTTTCTGCTTACAGTTGTAAATAGTTATAACTGGGGATTTTTAAACTCTCTAAGCGTTTTCTTTGAAGCTTTATTTGGTAGAACCAAGTGGTTTTGGAGTGTGGAGTGTGCCATCTCTTCCTCCTGTCACAGCCCTGAGAATTGCTGTGGGGCTTATGCCACCGTGTAATCACCAATGACGCTTACAGGAAGTATAATCATAGTGTGGCTCCCTCCTTCCTCCTTTCATCATCAGGCAGCATGCAATAGCACTTGGGCTATTTCTACCTTCACACTTTTATAGTTGAGTGTTATAAAGGTCCCCTTTTCACTAAATATTTCAGGGAAATAAATATTTCAACTATAACTAATACCCTGCAACAGTTGTTTTTTTTATTAGCTATTCCTGGACCTGACCTTGTGCCACACTAAGCTCCCAACATCTGCACCTTACATTTTGGCCCCAAGTACAACAGGTTGTAAGTAGCTTGTTTTCGGTTCTGTGTTTTAGCAACTACTGTGTCCTCACCACTTATTATAGTAACTCCTTAGATAAGAGCCGAGTAAACATTGTTGGGATGCATGCAAAATATCATGGCAAACCAAAAGAACTCAAAGTGACTAAACAATACAAGGGTAGTGAAAGGAGTCTATCTTCTTATTAGACATGTGTTTGTGAACTCAATTTTTTCATTAAGTTATTTAGAAGATGTGATAGGAATTACCAAATGTGTTGCAAAGTTTGTAACTCAGATTTTAAATAGATGGCTGAATGATATACATCTTGAGGACTGCAGTACCATTTTACAGATTAATTCATTGCCATTTGAGTGTCCGCTATGTGCCAGTGTAACTGTTAGATTTCAGGGTTATAATCATGAGCCAGAGTGATTGTAGTCTTGGTACTCGAAGTCCTTACAGTGTAGTCTTGGTACTCAAAGCCCTTACAGTGAAGGTAGAGACACAGACAAACAGACAAAAAACTACATTGGGCCAGGGAGAGGGGTATGTGCTAGGATGAAGGAAATAAAGCATGGTAAGGGAATGCTTGAAAGTGAACCCTTTGGGCTTAAAGAGATTAAAAGCTTCCTGCAAGAAGTGACATTTAGATTACAATATGAATATTTACTTTGCTATTTTATTACTCTATTCTTGAATTAATTATATGGATAACAACATTTACTAGAATAACAATGAAATTATGTTTATTATTTAGAAAATAGTGTAAACATATCTATTATAAGACTAATGCTGGGAAACATTTTTTTCATAATTATGCCAATAGCTAATGTTTGTTTGTTTAGAAGGTGTTTGGATTCATCTTATTTAATTCTCAATCCAATCTTGTTGAGTTTTAGTTGTTATTCTCATTTATAGATCAGAAACATGAGATTTAGCTTAAGTCATTCAACAAGTAAATGATAGATTTAGGCTCAAATTCTGGTTTTCTAATGCCAAGGCAAGTGCTTATATAGTTGCCTATTGGAAGATTCATGTGTTATAGAATTTTTAGAAATCATGTAACACTGTATTTGTTTAATCTTGTGGTACTTGCTTTTTCCCTCAGTGTCATGTCTTAAAATCCATATTGTAAGTAGCTGTGGCTCATAGCTTTCACTTCTACATGCATTATAATGTGGAATATAGAAACCTTTATCCATTCACCCACAGCTGGATGCTTGCTTTGCTTACAGATGTTTTCCTTTCATGAATAGTGTTATTATGAAGGCCATGTGCACTCTTGAAACTTTTTATTTCTGCAGGTACAGATTTTCTTGAAGTCTATACTCAGGAGTGAATGAAATTGCAGGATATGTACATGCTAAATTTTACAAGATAATCACAAATTGTTTTCTGGAATGTTTATGTTAATTTATAACCTCTGCACAGTGTTTAAGTGTTCCCATTAATCCACATATTCTCCAAGATCGGTGCTATCAGTTTTCTCAATTTTCTCTAATTTAGTAATATAAAATGGTATCCCATTGCAGCTGTATTGTTGCATGTCCTGAGATTGAGCATCCTTTTAGGTTTGTTCATCACACATATTTTCTTTTTGGTGATATGTCTATTCATGTCTTTTGCAATTTTCTTCCTATGTTGTCATTAACATTTTGATTTTGAGAAGTTATTGTATGTGCTGTATACTAATCATTTGTCAGTTATGCTTAATGCAAGTATGTTTTCTAAATTTGTGTCTTTTTTGTTTAATTTTTAATGGCATAATTTAATAAGGAGTTTAAATGTAATATCAATTTAAAAATCTTTTTTTATTACAGTTAACACTTTAAATTTAAGAGCTCCTTCCTTAATCCAACTTCAGAATGATATCCTCCATATTATTTTCTAAAGTAGTAAACTTTTAGTTTTCGCATTTAAGTATTTGTTACATCTATAATTGATCCTTATATACACTATGAGGTAGGGATTCAATTTTATTTTTTTAAATATGGTTATTGATTGCTCTAGCATCATTTACTGAATACCTCTTTCTAGCTACATTGATTTGCAAAGTTTCTTCTGCTTTTTGTCAATCACAAGTTTATGTCTTTATGTCTTGTTATAGGTTTTCTAACTTTTGCATTGGTTATTTTGTCTTATTTCCATCAGTCAAACTCTCTTAGTTACTTGATCTTTATGCAAGTCTTGACATCTTGTAGGGTAACCTCCCACTTTGACTTTCCTTTTGAGGGATATTCTGGCTATTCTTGACCTGTTCTTCAATTAGCTTGTCAACTTGCATGAAAAACTCTTTGAGAGTTTCCTTGTAATTATATTGAATCTGTATGTTAGTTTGGGGAAAATTGACATCTTTGTGATCCTGAGTTTTCCTAATATGAATTTTGGCTATCACTTCATTAATTTTTTTATATCTTTTAAGATCATCCACAAATATTCTATAATTTTCTACATTCAGGTCTCATGCATTTTTGTTATGTATTTTCCTTAACTATCTTAAACATTTTGTTCTTATTACAACTGCTTTCTTTCTCACCACATTATCTGTTTGTTGCTGGTATATAACCAGTCACATGCATAACTCCTCTTATTTCTAAAAATTTGTATTGAGATTCTTTGGATTTTCCATATAACAATTCATGTGAGAATAAAACATAAATATCTTTCTATCTGATCCTTATGTCTAAAGTTTATTTTTCTTGACTTAGTGTATTACAAAAATCTCAGCAAAATATTGAATACCACTGGAGGTAGTGGCCATCCTTGTCATTTACTTATTTTGAAGGGAATTCTAATGTTTTATCATTATTGATGGTACTTGCTGTAGGTTTTTTGTCTATATGGACAAAAGAATGTTGAACATAATTTGGAGATTAAATCGTGGTGATATTATTACTCAGTATTAGAAACAGGGAAATGAGCAGATGTGAATAGGGAGTAGAGGGCAGAAGTCCAACTCGTGAGTGGAGACAAATGGACTTCAAATGAAAATTGAGTTCTTTATCTCCACTCAATATTCAAATGCGTTCGTCCTTCAGATCCCTTGTAGAGCATTCTTTGATTCTTTCTGGAAATCTTGGACACATCGTTCCCTCTATGTCCATTGAAATTTGTATACATCAACTTTGCAGTATTTTGGCAACTGTGTTGAAATCATGTGTCTACAGATCTGTGATCAAAATTATATCAGTTATCCTTTTCCATTTCTCAACTGTACAACCAGTCTCTCAGTTTAAAAGCCCTGACAATTTGTCAGTATATCTATGAAGCCACTTTGACTTTATCCACTTTTATCCTTACTTCTTTAGTCTAAGACACCATTACGTCTCACCTGGGCTGGAATCATACATAACCTCCTAACTGTTTCCAGATGAGCTCCACTCTTGTCCACTCATGATTTGTACTGTTCATGGAGCAGCTTTATTAATCTGTTAAAAGTACAAATGAAATCATGTCACTCCTTAGCCAGTGGTTTCCCACACGCTTGCAATAAAGTTCAAACTCCTTTCTGTCGTTATTAGTCCTATGTTATTTGCCACTTGTTACTGTATCCCAGAATGAGTGATCATCTTTTAGTTGTTTAAGCAAACCCATCTCAACCCATTATCACCTTTAAGAGTACTAATATATTTCCTGCCTAATAGAAGAAATAACACAAATAAATTATATATAAATACAGGTAATAATAGCACAAATAACACAAATAATAACCTAGTAGAAGAAATAACATAAAAAATAAGTCCCAGTTATAGAGCAGCTACAAAAAAATGCAAGAAATAGCAACAATATAAGAAATTTCTCCAAAGAATAAATGATTAAAACATAGGTCAAAAATGAAGTTCATTGGTAATGGTTATTACTGACTCAGTAGTTCTAGAGGGAGGTCTGGGTTTTTTAACAATTTTTCATTTTAAATTAAATTGAATTAATTTTAATGTTGATGAATCTGATGCAGATTATCCATAGACAATGTTTCAAGAAATATCACTTTAGGATTTCAGACAAGAAAGATCACCTGGACTGAAATGAGTGGAAAATGCTTTATGGTAGAGAAATGTTAAAATCTGGGCTTTATAGGGTTGTTTGATTTGACAGAGATAGGTATGAAGAGAAAGGAAAGCATTCAAAACAGAAAGCATAGGTATAAAGACTTTCATAATATAATGGTTTCTGGGTCAATAAAAAATATTAAGGGTATTCAAATAATTCTTTTTAAAATGAGCTTTTAAGGTTTCAGGAATATTCACATGTTATCAATTATCCTCAAGTTATTGGGTAAAATGTTTGTCTGCATTTCAGAATGTATTATAATCATGTCAGTTCAGCGCCCTGAATTCACTTCCAGCAGAGAGCAACTAAAGATTTAAAAATTTTGTTTCTTTCTCTGTATTGAGGTCATAAAAGTGCCCTAAGTCCCAGCACAGGTGGCCACTCTCTGTGTGAAATGCCCAAGCCTGTGAAACAAGAAGGTAAGTCATGGACCTGTGGTGATCGCTGGCAAACTGAGTACCTCACTGCACCTGTCTGAGAGCTGACATGAGTCAGAGACTTCCCATGAGGCAGACAATAAAAAGCAGCCTAGTTAACAGAGGCTTTTCTCATTCACCTTGCATACCGTGCTTGGGAGACAGGGCACCACTAAGTAGAAGTGTTTAATCTACTCATTAAAATATGGTCTAGAATGGTTTATTTGGTTTGTTTTCTACAGATTTTGTCACCTATCGACAACTCACTAGTTTGGTAGAAAGAAGCTTCTTCAGCTCCCCCAGGTAATCATTTTATTTCAGTAGATTTTGTGGCTACTGATATCCTTTCTTATTAATCCCAAGTGAAGAATTCTATCATTAAGTCATTTTAGGGTTAACTAAAGTCAAGAGTTCAATCTTAATTTTTAATAAACACTATCTTTACATTGACATATTTCTGAGATTTTTGGCAATGTCTTTAGCGGTTTAATTGGGTGGGTGGTGGAGGGAAGCAACTTGTTTGAACATGACCACAATGCTGTATTTATAAGATATCAAGTTCACTATATATGGAAATATGCTAATTTCTGATTTGGAAATGGGACAGCAAAAATATAGAATACTTATATTTAAGAATGTATATTTGCATTAATCATTGTTTTTGGTCATAATTTACCTAAGGAAGCTAGATACTGACTTTTTCATAGTATATGTCATCTTCCCTTTAAAATATTCACCACACGGGTTTATATAAGCTCTAGGAGGTATTGTCTTATGCGTCTAATTTACATATTAGAGAGTGGAAGTATAATTGAGTTATTTATTTGATCTGGGGAATATGATGAACGGAACAATTAGAATCCTCAAGACTGCAGCATTCATAGGCTGGTTCATAAGGAAGGAAGATGACTATATGCTATACTACCAGTTACCAATGAAAATGGAAAAACATTTTTTAAAGAAACAAAGGTAATGGCCTTTGAATATTGTCACTTGACTTTCCAGAACAGCAGAATCTGGAAGCTAAAGTGTTAACATCTATAAGCTGTTCCATCAAGGGAATATATACTGTTAAATATTGGGAGTTATTTAAAATGCCAGTGAGTATAATAGCAGTGCTCTGAAATAACCATTTCATCTGCCTACATTACTCTAAAATTAATGAATAATGAAGCGATGCCCTTCACATTCTCTTCCCTTTCCATTCCAAGATATATTGATCAGATGACATTTATTTAAGTTTGGGATAATGTATTAATTTCAAGATAATTATTCAATATACTTTTGTCACTGTTGATATGCTTCAATGTCATCCAGGGGCCGGGGGATGAATAAACTGTTATCTGACATTGCTGGACAGGGTACTAGAAATAAATGCAATTTTTCTCCTTGAGAGTCACTGACTTGGGTTTTTATTTGGGGAGGGGCATGGAGAAGGAGAAGGCTGAAGGTGGAGAGGGTATGATGATGCAACCTGCAGGTTAAGAGTATAAATATATTGTGAAAGATGGTATTTGGGGACAAAGTGCTTTTCTATTGTTGCTGGGGTCAGACTGATCCTCAGCAAAGCTGACAGAGCCCATCCTTAGCGGATGCCACTGCAATATTAACACTCATTTGGAGCAGATGTGGCTAAAAGCATGAAACATTGAACAAACAGCTGCCACAGATCCAGTGCCATTGCATAAGCACTTATGTTCTATTAATGCAGTGGATAGCTGAGGCCAGTAGGGCAGACGTTATTCCCCACAGTTCTTCAGCAGATGGGCCAAATGAGGTTCCTCAGAGAAGTGCTGCCCCTGTGGAAGCAGTCCTTCCATCGCAGGCAAAGATTCTAACACAAAATCATCTACCCATCACAAGGTCAGATTATGCTGTCAAGATATTTTGTAGATATGTGCTTCACTATGCGTTCATTTTATTTTATTGTATTTCGCTTTATTCTGCTTTTGATTTGGGGGAGTGTACGCATGTTACAGTGTTATTTTTTCCTCCTTTCTTACCTTGTGATTGTGTGTGTTCGCATGTGGTGTATATACATAGGACTCTGTGTTTCAGCACATAGAATAAATTGGGATCTGTTACTTCAAACTTGCATCCCTGCTCACCTGATCCTGGGGGGTCAACATGGTGCTTCTAAGTCTACAGTTTCCTGTTCGAAACCCATATGGGTTTCTAAGTTTATCTCTGTTCATTGGAACAATTTGAAATTTAGGACTACAGAGCAGAATGTCAAACATTATGGGTCGTAACTATAATTTGTTCCTAATAAAAATCTGTAAATCTCCTGCACAACACAGAGTCTACATGGGTGATATTTGCATGTTTAAAGGGGGAAAAAGCAGGAATCTAGGTTGTTCTCTCTCAGATTCCCACAGATCCAGTGCCACTGGTTTGTACTCTGATTTGAACTCTGTTGCCGCCCCAGTTCCCCATGCAGACTAGAGTCACCTGGGCAATTAATCCTTAACAAGCTGACACACTCGTCTCCAGCAAACGGGTAATTCTTTCAAGTTAAATGTAAGTGGGGGACGTGCTGTATGGAACTAAATTTTTGTGGATTCTCAAAGAACAATGTTCCCTAGCCGTAACTGTCTGTAGTGTAGCATATAATGCCAATCTAAGTTCTGTATTCCAATGTCAGGATGGAGGGGGAAGAAAGAGGAGTAAAGGAGAGAGTAAGTGGAGCCACAACTGGAAAAAGACATAGGAAAGTAACAAGTATTGCATCTATTAATTCTCCTTTTAGCGGGGGAAGGTTGTAGAGTAGGGGTCACATACTACATGCTAAGCACTATTGCAAGGATGCAGTTGGAGATATATTGGTTAGGTCAATAATCACATGAAGTTTATATTTTAATAGAGCAATCATTTCAGATTTTGATGTTATAAAGACAATAAACTGGGAATGTGTGCCTTCAAGATTACACTGGAAGATGGCACACTATTTTTGACAGAGTGGTAAGGGAAAACTTCTCTGAGGAGAAGCTACTTAAGTGCTAAGAGCTGAAGGATGCACAGGAGCCCTGGCTGGAAGGGTGGGAGGCAGGAGAATCTCACGTGGGTGGCACAGGGCAAAGGTCCTATGGCAGAAACAAGCCTGGTCTGTCTAAGGAACTGAAGAAGGCATTTTAATTGGCTATGCTTGAAGCCTTTGTATACGATATAAATTCGGCTTTTTAAATTATCTTATGTGGGGAGTTGGGGGAAGGGGGATACAGAAGGAACCTAGCTCTGGAATTTTGACTCTGTTCAGCCAGTGAGTCCCCTGGGGGTCTCTTGAATAGTAGTTTCCCATATGGGTCTGTTCTGTGATCAAGATTCCCCTCCAAGGTGGGAGGGTGATCCTAGGCTGATCTCTGAAAAACAGTTGTCATGCCCTAGAAGGGAGAGAGGCAGGTGAGTGTGACTGTCTCCACTCAGCCACATCCTGCTTTCTGCCCTCCTGAAAGCAGTGTCCATATTTTCAAATATGAAGGATGATGTGAAACTTTATCAGGGGTCCAGCAAGTGTCAGAAGAAAGCTGAGTAATGCCTTAGAGTTTGTCCAGATGCCTCTGAACTGAATGGAACAAACTGAGCTGAGAATGGAACCAGAGAGGAAGTCAGCTCAAAATGTTCTGTTTTCTTTCTTTCTTTTTTTTTTCTTCAAACCTAACATGAAACAAATCTGAAGCCAGGAAGCAGCAGTTCTAAACAAGTTGTGTTAGATGCTGCTTAGAAACAGCACAGAGACGTGCGGATTGGCTCTGTCATGTTGAGATGTTTGCTGCTCTTGGGAGAGAGAAATGGCTGGAGCCTGCCTTTTCTCTGGAATAAAATGAATAAAAGAAAAAGAAAAGAAAGGAAGCCATGGAGTATTCTAATCATAAAACACCACACAGATGTGGAAAGATGAGCCCATATGTGGCAAGGGGCCCCCATTATGGTGATGGGAAGGGGAACGGTCCAGTATCAGGTCCAGAACTGTGCAGGTTGTTTAGTACAATGGTTTATGGACAACATATCTTTAGCCTTTGCTTCAACTTAAAATTACCACCTCGTACTTTTAGCTTTATTTTATAGAATCAAAAAGTTCTTGGTAGGTTAGCCCATCCAGTGATTTTCAGATGGTATTTTCTTAATCCTAGAACTTTAGCTAAGGTACATCAGAAGCTCACCCCTGGGGACTAAGGGGATTAAGACAATGATAAGGAGCTTTCAGCTTACTGCCCCATTTCTAGTTGGTTCTGCTTTTTAAAAAATAAACATTGGTTTTGTAAAGACAAGAGGTGGAAGGAAGTTTTAACTGAGGCTGCTTTAACATGGTCTGCTTCTTCTTTGTGGTTAGTTGAACTTCTTGGACATATATGATGGCTCCAAAACACAGATAGCAAGCTAAATAGAATATGAGGGGACCTAGCAGCATTTATAGGTTATTTATAAGACTCATTTCTCTACTTCTAAAAATTATCAAAGCCCATCTTGTTCACCAATATCCTAATAAAGTTCCTGGCATGTGCCTGGTTGTTATAATAATTGTCATTATGTTGTAGCAGATGAAACTCCCACTCCTAGTCTAGGGCTTTGTATGATGAGTCCTTTGGACCAAATCTTACCCATGCTAAGGCCTAGTCAGTGTGTCCCTTCTCCTCCATGCCACCTCCCTGACCCACTGCAGGCCTCACTAGTCTGTCCTGTCCTTCTAGTCTGATTTCAGGAAGCGTCTATACAGTTCCCTTTAACTTTGGCTGGTGATTTTTTGGTTAGTTTTACTCCATCAACAACATGATAATGTTAAAAACACAGACTTGGTCTTAGATTTTTTAATGTACTTCTCAAGTATGCAAGTACTGGGACAGCTGAATTCATTATAGGCAAGCAATAATTATTTGTTGATTGCTAGGTCTTGCTCATTTCAGAAACATTACAACTTTTCAAACTTGTTACAACTTGGAAAACATCTCTTATAACATCTGCTTTCTATATTATCTCTGCTCTTGAAAGTAGTTGGAATACATTTTATAATGAACACTTTCACATAGTACATGTGTAATCCAATCTAGATCAAAATGAAAAGAGTTCAGTATTCTATTGTCTTGTCATTTGAGGCAAATATTACATGCACATAAATACAATGGCCTCACTCAGAGTTATATACTCCACCAATGGATGTGTTGGCTTGTGTGTGAAAATGCCATTCACAACTCTGAGATTTTCATCTTGATTCTGTCTCAAATTTTGCATGATCTTAATTAAAAACATCATATCCACATTCTAGGTTTCTAATTTTTGAAGTGGTTGGTTAGCACTTCTTCTTCTACTTAAGAGCAGTGTTCTAGGTCTGATTTAGATGCAGTCTGTCAGGTGCATTAATTGGCTTAGAGAACAGTACTGTGTGAATACCAGAGATCATTGCTACAGTGTTTCTAAGACATTAGTCCAAGAAATATAATTCCCTGGCCTCAAATGTAAGTTAAATGATACAGCATACGCTTTGCTTGGAGCATTGATGACTCTGGTAAAACTGCCACCTGGCTAACAAGTCCAATGAGGAATGTACAGGGGGCTCCGATGTCATTTATAACAATGCCTATACATTGGATAACAAGGGCGGCATTGGCTCCCACCTCTGTTGGCTGTCTTAACTGCTGGAAAGACTGATGTACCATCTGAGCTGCTGTTGGCCATTTCCACCTGCTGGCTCTGGCACACCATTCCCCTGGCTCCCCTCCTGGTGTTGAACTGGCAGCCTCCCCAAACTGCCAAGCATGTGCCAGAGAACACAGGGGTGCTTGGAGCTTCCGTGCTGCTGAGGCTGCATCCTGCAAGCCGGCTGACAGCGGGGCGTCTTGTTGCTCTCCAGGGTCAGTGTGTTGACTACCATGGTGATCAGCTGGCTAACAGCAGCACTGGCTGGAAGTTGCCCAGAGAACGTCACATATTGGCAAGGAGAGGATACCAGGGGAGTGAACCTTCATAAGAGAAAATAAACAATGCTTTATGATGTAGCTGAGAGCGTTTTCTCTCCAGCCTGAATTCACTGTAGGCACACAAAACTTTTCTCAGATAGAGTTGCATGTAAACATTTATATTTCAGTTTTACAACTTTTCATTCTACTGTTTTTACTTTTAAGTTCTTGCGTAGAATCTAGATGTTCCCATTTAGCATGTGACGGTCAAAGCCTGTCTGAGGTCACAGTGGTTTCTGGTGGCAGACCTGTAATGTTCATTTTGTCTAGTGCTTTAAGCACTGACACAACTTATTTATGTGTTTAATCATCTGCAAGCCAAACAAAAGGGTTTATATGCATTGTCAAAACACTGAACAATCCTCCCTTAATATGGGTGGAGCTGTTTATGGGCTGTTGTGCAAACAAGGCTGTAAAGGCCCCAGTTGGAGTCGTGGCTGACTGTTAATGCTCAGCATGCAGACTCATGACAAACCTGGCATTCTAGGGACTATGACTCATGCCATGAGACTGAGGCTTTCTGGGGTGTTTTAAAATGTAGATTTTATTTTTATTCAGATATGGTGAGTCTAACAGTTCAAGAGAAAATTGCTGTTGAAAAGATAACTTGCTATATTCACAGATGCCAGGGAGAGGGGGCATGCCATGCCATGGGGCCACATTGGGAATTACCAGGTCACTCAGGTAGCAGAGGGAGCAGGAGGAAAGTGTGTGCAGGAGCCTTTATCGGGGCTTCCATAGGAAGGAACAGATGAAGCAGGGTGAGCAGGCTCGGGATTGGCTGGTTTGAATAATTACTGCTGGCTCTGCAGGATGGGGGCTTTCCCAGGTTGTGTGTGCCTGGCCCTGGGGTGATTAAGGCAGAGGAATGGTGGCCCTGAGTGTAAGAGCTCAGTAGTGGAAATGGTTGGGTGCAGGCTGAGGGTAGTTTGATATGAGAGTCATGCTCCTAGGCCAATTGTTCACTATCTCTAGTAATTTGCTACCCTGGGAAGGGCAGCAAGGCCCCAGATGTGAAAGCATCAGGTATACAGAGCAAAAAGACATGCCTAACACATGGAGCTAAGCAGCATGCACAAAATCATGCTATAGTGAATCTACTGTGACAGACTGTAGCTTATTTCCTTTTCATATTGTCTTCACTGAAGAAATCTCATTTCCTCGGAATTGTCTGTGGTACAACAAGGAAGGGTACAGCAACCTGTGACATTCAGAATTGCCAACCATGGTTATTACATAGCAGTGTGCAGAGCGGAAAAAAGAAAGAGAAGGAAGAAAAGAAGGAAACCTCATCAGAAACATAACTGTGTTCAGCGGAAACATGCTACATCATGGTGGCTGGCCCATTTAATATGCCACAAATCTGTTGACAGAAAACCCACATTAGAAAAGCACCAAATTCCAATTTTGTTCTGTTTGACTTTATCCGGTCATGGGGACCACGGAGCTTTTTATTTTGGCTTGAGGTTATTTAGCTTGTAGCAATAGGCAGCCATGACGGCTTTGGAGGGTGATGACTTGGATCAGGACTCTGGCTCTGGCACTTACAAGCTCTGGAATATTGGGTCGACTAACCCCCGTAGGTCTAAGTTACTTTATCACCAGTATGGAAGATAATAATAGTGTCTTGAGTAAGTGTTCAAAAAGTGTTAGTTTTGATTGAGTCAAATCCCATTAGGAAGAGCCAGCATCACAAAAGTTGATCAATCTTGTATCTAGTATATGATTCTTCCTCTTATCTCATACCCTAGTTAACAAGGAAGGTATTTTCACTTTCCATTTCCATTCCCTTCACTCCCTTCATCTTGATGTTACAACAGTTCTAGTTTATCTACTAAAATTGATTCTGAACAAAGGGTAGTTTGAGCATGTGCTAACATTTAAAAAGAAATAAGAAGACTAAGGCATGCCACAAGGGAAAGTTACAAATAAGAAATTCCTCTAGTCCCAATGACATCTTGTGTTCTAATTTTCCTTTTACTTATATGCATAGTTGAGATATATTTATGACCTTTTTCCCTTAGGAGCTAGGTAGGCTTTCTGAAGAGAATTAGAAAAAATACTGTGTAGAAGGAAGAAGAAAAAAACCTCTTTCCATCAAAATTCCCATTCCATTTTCATGTTTTTTCATTGTCTTTTTTTAAAATCAGCATTTAAAAAATAATCGTTGCTCCTATAATATATATAACTTTCATCTTTTTATTTAAAACTGTATCATAGTTGTTACATGATCTATGATATCATTTTTCATATCTAAGATTCTCTTTGATACTTTTCCACCTATTTTAAGCATTATTGAGACGACTGAGAAAGTGTGACTATGGAAGCAAGGTCCCAAATGATGCCCATGGACTAGAACCACCCAGAAGACATATCTGGAGGGAGAAGCAACTTAAAAAAAAAAAACTTCAAAAAAAATCAAAGATGTTTGTTTAAAAATATTTTCTGCTTCTCTCAAAAACTCGGACATGGCAATACTGCATCAGCATTGTCCTGCCCAAGAATCTTTGGAAATAGAGTAGGGTCCCTTTGGACTTGGTATGAACTTCCCAGTCTTTTGCAATCCCCGATACCCTGTTGTTCCCACTCACTTAATTTAACTGCAGTTGAGACTAAGGATTCCTAGAGGAGGTTCAAGCAAAGTGCTTAGAGAGTATTGAGTCACACTTGGGGTATTAAGTCAAGTCTTTCTGTACAAAGAAGAAAAGACTTGAGACTCCATCACATGAGGAATTACAGAATATTTAGACCACCAGTCTAATCATGATGACTGGTTTAGGAAATGTTAGGGTATATTTGTATGGAAAGAATATATTTTCTATAAGTGACTTGGAAGCAGAAAATTAGGACTGGTATGTAAAAAGTGTATTTTGGCAAGTTTAGAAATAACTCTAGTGAAGCATCTAAAAATCAGATCATCAAAAATAGAACAATCTCTGGAAAGTGGTTAAGTTTCCGTTCACACGTGGTATAGACACATGCTGGAAAACGACTTTTCAGGGATCTGGAGAAGAGAAGCAAACATTGAGTAATGGCCTCTAAAATCTTATCTGGTCCTACCATTATATGATTCGATCAGCCAGCGTATCCTGCAAGCAACTCCAGAGACTCTTAAATCCGTAGATAGAAGTAGCGACTCTGAAACGCAACCTGCACTTCCAGTGGAGCCAAGAACTTGAGAGTAATCTTTTGTCTCCTCCTTTTCAGATCTGCACTGGTTGCCAAACTGCAGGGGAGTAAAAGACTCCGCGTTATCTTGATAGACGAGCTGGAGAATCCCACACAGCTGTGTTGTGGAAATGTTCTCGATTTCCCTCATGATAACATTGAGTCATAAAAGGAAGAAATGAACATTTATTTGCCAACTCCACCTGTCTGTTGGGCCCACCATATCTATATTAGCATCAAGGGAACTTGCCTATAGTGTTGAAATTTTTATCAGTAGGAGAGAAGCAACTGTTCTTTCCCTTAAATTGTGGTTAAAGCCAGTTCCTTTTTTCATCAGAAATGAAATGATAAAAATTGAGACTTGGATGACTCCTTTGTCAACATTTACATTTAGCAAAATGTTTGGAACCAAAAATCTCAAAACTTTTGAGCTTCACATTTTTAAAATTCAGGACTAGGGTGAAAATTGCTTTTATTCTGGGTCCAGTCTAAATGTAAGAAAAAGTCTTTTACTTAGAAAAGGTGGGGGTAGGCAATTTACTTATATTTCTAGATAAAAACAAGATCAAAGGAAGGAGGAAAGAGAAGGTGAATGAACATTCAAAAGGACAATATTTTCTGTAGATACAAAGTTCTGGGATTTATGCTTTGATTTCTTAAGTTTCTTGGTAAATATCTGAAATCATAGCAATTACATCTCTTCCATTATCAAAAAGGATTAATTTTAGAGTTGAGTGGGAAGTCAGTTTTCAATCTATCCACATTAATTGATGCCTTAATTGAAGTGCCTGCTTTCTTTTTATTTATATTTGCAATTAGCTCTTCTGCTTCCTTTACACTTTTAGGACCAAATATCTGTTAGACAGATTCCTTTTAAAAATTGACCCTATCCTGTGACCTATGACCCACTCTGTTAAGTTGGAGTATAAATATGACCTAGTGGGATGATGTATATTGTTCTGCTTTCAAAAACAAGGCAAACACCAACAAAAATAATCAAGAGCAAAAACAAAACAGTTTTTCTAGAACACAACAGCAAATCAGCCCTGGCATCTGTACCC
The DNA here is from genome assembly GCF_040802235.1 of Manis javanica. Taxonomy (NCBI): domain Eukaryota; kingdom Metazoa; phylum Chordata; class Mammalia; order Pholidota; family Manidae; genus Manis; species Manis javanica. Next base: position 109,637,856 of record NC_133160.1, read on the forward strand.
ACCACCTTCACCATTTGATTGATAACTGTGATTTGCTGACTTTCTCAATTACTCTGGTTTCATTACACTCTGAGAAAGGTGCCAAGCTCTCATTTGGTTTTTATTATCTTTCTAGTCTTGTGCTTGCACAAAATGCCCAAAAGTGGTATTTAAGAAACAGAATAGGTACATTAACTTCAGCCAAAAAGAAATAAAATCAGTTTCTTCAGCATGACTGCATTCAGTAATATTTTGCATTATCACCAAAAACCATATAGAAATGTACCTCTGTCATTCAGGGCACTGCAAACCAGCACACAGCCTGCTCTAAGTTCAAGTAATATTCAGATCCTATGCGTATTTGGATTTTCTGTTATTATACTAAGAAAATCCCCATTCTGGTCTTAAGTGAACATTTTCAAGTCCACTGTAATAGTCTTCTTCTGCACCTACCTGGTTGGTGATCCACACAATAAGGTTTTGAAAAGACCTTAAACTAAAGGGTCACCACCAAACCTTATGACTAGCAGTTTTAGAACTTTTGGAATCAAAGGCTGTTTTAATTATGTAATATTTGAACTCTGAGAAAAAATTATAAATTACATCCCTTCTTTCTGGCTAGTAAAGATTAGGATATATGGACTGTTTTCTGCAGACTCCTTAAGACTGCGTACTCCCAAGCTTTGAACGAGCAGCTTAGGCAATGCTCAAGGCTTTTACAAATTTAGCTAGAACTTTCTAAGTCTGGCCACTAGATGCAGTTTTAAGATAGAGGTTAACTCTAGGTGTTATTTACTACTTTGTTTAAAACTTCAGTCAAAAGCCCAGCTGCTGCTCTTTGATTTCCATTTTCTCCAGTCACCCTCAGGGTGGGGTGGATTTGTCTCTAAGTGTGATGCAGATGTTTGTCAGAAAATGGTCTACATGGTGCCACCTGTAGAAAATACTATATTATGTTTGGTTTTATTACAAGGCAGATAAAAATACACCAGGAAAAAGGGAAGGCAACCCCCTTGAATTCTCTTTCCAACCCAGGAATTAGTATTTTTGTTGCCATTCTCCTTTGACAACAATGCCTCACGGTAGTCTCTCCAGCTGCCTTGCTCGTTTGGCCAGTGTGCCATGGGGGCTCTTCACCATTAACCATGTTTTCAGATTGAATTTGAAATAGGATCTTCCTCTTCATAATAACAACAGTCCAACCTGAAACCTTGAAGCTTGGCCTCTTTACTCTTGGCCCATGTCCAGTCACTTTAAGCATAGCTGCTTCCTTCTTATCTCATCCATTCTGACTTACTTTCCCAGGTAATTTGTATGTGGTCTATTTCCTGAACTATGTGGCAACCACTTGCAATGTGGGGATATCTTCAAATGCATCTTTGTGGCCTTCTCAGATCCAAACAGAAGAAAAGACTTCAACATAATAAGCATGTATTAATTTTTTGATATGTAAATAAATAGAAATGAAAACTCATCTATATTTTAATATTCTTGGGCTAGGTTTACATAGAAGCTATATTAAGTTTTTCTCAATTAACATTTACCTTATTTTTCATGTTAAAATTTAATCATTTTTCTTAAAATTTGTGACTTTAAGTATGTTTTTTCTATAATCTGAAATTCTGAAATGAAAATACACTTGAGTAGAATTATATATAATTGAAAAATTCTTAGAAAAGCAAACAAACCCACATTAAACTCTACTTTTCCATTGTTTTCTACACATTTTTATTCTTTCAAAAGCCTTTCATAGATAATAGTGTAGAAAGCCTCATGTCTTCCCCTACAGATCAACATACCCACCATGTTGGAATTGTCATCGAATGATGTCTCTATTCAGGGACAACATTAGCCTTTGGAATCAGTCCAGCTTTCAAATGCCATCTCTGGATATGTTTATTAACCTAAAATACACCATACCTAGAAAAAAGCATTTCTAAGAAAGAATATAAAGAATGAAAAGGCAGAGGATGTCCTAAAAAGAGGACATGTTTAATGATTTATGTTTCAATTAAAATGATAGATTAAGCACTGTGTTTGTGTACAAGTTTGACAGGGTCCAAAGGGTATTGTGCCTTTAATACTTCTTTTTAGAGACCTACTGTGGAAATCGTTCATATTTGCTTTGTTTCTAATAAATCACAATAATTTATGATGTTTACTCCTATGGGCCTTAACATTTTTCTATGAGCTTGGGCATAAATAACAATATTCAGATTAGGTGCATTTCCTTTTTTAATTGCTGTGGTACTGATCACTGATCTTTTGCTGAGAGGAAAAAAAGTAAGACTCTTCACAACAGTTGTCTGTAGTGTTAAAACAGGTGTTAAAAAGAATGGGTATAAGGTATAAACTGTTACCGGGGCTTTATACCTTATAGGAGTTGTAGATCAAAAAGATATCCATCTTATTTTTTTATTCAGTTATTAAGTTTCAGGCACTGCTCTGAACTTAGAAAAAGGTGGAAAAAGTGGAAAACTCTAAACTCTTGGAGATTCAGTGATGAACACAAACAAGCAGTTCCTGTTCTCATGGAGTTTAGAGTCTAGTGAGCTTTAATATGAGATGATATTCTAAGTGCCTAAATCCATACTTTATTGTATTAGGTCAAGAACTGGCATAACTCTGGCCTAAGGGCCAAATCTGGCCCACCATCTGTTTTTGTAAAGTTTTATTGTAACACAGCCATTCACGTTCATTTATTCTCTGTGGTGGCTTTTGCACTGCAGTGGCAGAACTGAGGAGCTGTGATAGAGGCCATATTACCTGAAAAGGCTGAAATATTTATTATCTGGGTTCTTCACAGAAAGAGGTTGCCAACCTTGCACTAGGTGAAAGGACAACTTATAGACAAATTACCTGAAAAGGCTGAAATATTTATTATCTGGGTTCTTCACAGAAAGAGGTTGCCAACCTTGCACTAGGTGAAAGGACAACTTATAGACAATAACTTCACCTTTTAGAGCTAGATTTACTTCCCACACTTTAGTGAATTTTTACAGCCTGTCATGGTTTTATCAATGTCTTTACCCAGAAATGTTATCCTGACCTATCACACAATCATATGAGACACAGTTGGTATTAAATGCTGGTCTTCTGACCAAGGATGACAGTCCAAAGTGAGAGAGGCTAGAACAGGAAGCAGAGGGACTCTGGGTTCAAATCAGAAGGTACGGGATAACAGGTGCTTACAAAGTACAGGATGCTCAGGGTTCAAAACGACAGGTGTAAAACAACAGGATACTTGCAGACCTGAACATACCAAACTGAAGTCTTTATGATCTGCCTACCAAGTCAATTTCCTCTAAAAAAGAAACATTTTCTCTTTCCCTCACTAGGCATGTTCAACCCTGCCCATTAGGCAAATTACCTACCTCTGGACCCATGAATATTCCAAGGACATTCCAGCCCATAACAGATTAGATCCCTTATAAGAGACCCAACTCAAATGCCCTAGTGCTGCTCACATCTCGAGCATGCCCACACTCCCTCCTTGAGTGTGTACTTTCCCTTTAATAAACTGCTGCTTGCTTGCATCTGCCCGACCTGCTCTTGAATTCTTTGTCAGCCAGAATCAAGAACCCCCTCGAGAGGTTGAGGTCTCTCCTAGCCAGCAGGCAGACCCCAGATTGGATTTCCCCACACAAAAAAAACACTTTCTAGACTTTAAGACCCCAAGAACTTCTTTGGCATATAGAAGTGATCTGGTAAATTGTTCCCATCTTGTAAAGGAGGACAGACCACTGTTAGAGACCGCTGCTAAACACAGTGCTGGAGAGGCTGATAAGAGAAGAAAACTACTTTCCTATTTTATCCTCCAAGGTTCTGTTGTGATACAGTAGCACTAGACTCAAAGTGCATTTTTGAAGCCTAAGCAAACAGTGATGTAATCTCATGGTATTCAGCAGGTACTCAATACATTTTTGTTGAATAATGTTGGATGCTCTACAGGCCTTTGAGAAGCATTTGGTCTTGCAAAAATACTTGGCTCCAAAATTCTGAGACTAAAAATATTTCTTAGCATTGGATTCATAAGAGTATTGGCTTTGGCTTACAACTCTTGCTAATGAAAATGACTAACCAAGTAGATTTTTATAAGCAATCTTGGATCTTCAGAGTTTTTAGACACTTTTTTGTCTTCTCAGATCTTAACTCCAGAATTGGAATTCCCTAAATACAAAAAAAAAAGAGCTTGAAAAATACTCTCTTAAAATACATTAATTATAGTCAACAAATCAGTGACATGCCAAACCATACTGGAGCCTGAGGCAAAAGAAATAGGTAATACTGATCCTGTCTTTACTTAACATTTTGATATTTTATTCATCACGGGTTTTTTGTAGTAACTGTGATTTTTTTTAAAAAAAACACTGCATTAAAAGATTATTTATATTGCTTGCTGAGTTTTTTGGCAACCCTTTAAATTTAGCTAGAAAGGCAAATGCCTAAGTCGTATCACTCTAGTCCCACCCACCCCTGTATAAACCGAAACATTTTAAAGACATTTTTCTTTCTCTGAAAAATTGTGTAAAATCTTCAGAGAAAAACTCTTCCTGGCATTCTTGTCTTTCATGACTTCACTCCTAATGTTACAATAAAACAAAATTTGTAGAATGCTCGTTTGTCATCTGATGGAACCTGATGTCTGAGAAGGCAGAGGAGGAGAAGGAAGCTGCGCTGGTGGTGGTTGGTCCGCATCTCACCGTGTATGGGGCTCCAGGAAACAGCTCCAGGCTCTTCCTCCTCAATTTTTATATGGGTGTAGGCTGTAATCCTAGCAAGAACATCTCTCCTGACTTTGTCTTCAGTGGTCAGCTTCAGGGAGTCTGTACCAAGGAATTCAGAGCGTTAGGAAGAAGCAAGGCTTTCTGGCCAAAGACTAAAGCCACTTCCTCCAGGCAAATTTTCTGTAACCATACCAATAATTTTATCTCCATTTACCTACCTTCTATGCCTTTATTCTCAACTAGTTACAAACATGAGATAAGAAGAAAGGGTCTTTTTTACTGATCTCAATCCTAACATGTTTTCCCTAAATTTTGCTATTTAAGCCTAGTCAAAAAAAGATATTTGGGTTTTGTAGACTTATTCCAATACTAACAACAAACTTTAAAGTCCTCTCTGGTTTCCTGTCCCTTCCCCATAACTTTGATGCCTTTTCAAGTGGAGAATTTCAACATGAAAACATTTAATTTTAAATTGAAATACATTATGAACAAAACAATATTTTGAAAACAAAAACATAATTATCATAAATCTTATTTTCATTTTGCATATTAACCTGACAAAATGTGTATGTCTGTTTTGTATTTGCTATCTGGTTTTGTATAATATGTGTATTCTGGTTTTCCTTTTCTCATTATATCAAATCCACTTTTCTTTATTTTTACCTAGTCATCATAATTAAACAATAATCATTCTGCTACATGCTTAATTTACCAAATCATATCTAATTTAAACATTTAGATTTTTGCCAATTTCTTTACTAGTAGAAGACAAAGGAAGTTTTCATACATATAGAATATGTTTCAGTTTACTTTTTTATTCATGTGAATTAGCAGGTATAGGGTTATTGGACTAATGGTATGAATATAGCTCACTATTCAAGCATTTAAAAATATTTTTCTTTTTAAAAATAAAAATCACACTTCTAAAGATGATGATATTGTGGTGGCAACTTGTATTTTAACTTTCTTCCCCAAACTTCAAAATAATTTGTATATTTTGGTCTTATTTTACTGATAAATGCCAAACAAACTCAAACACTGTAGATGAGAAAACTGAGGTTAAAGGAAAAGTGAGGAATATGCTGTGTCCACGTGTTACCAGATAGCTGTGTTATTTATGTGATGAGACAAACATTTGGATATATAGAAGTAGATAAATGGTTCTCCAGAAAAGATTTGTTTAGTATTTTCATCTGGATGTTATGATGCTTTGTAAATGTAACTTGTTCACAATTAGAATATCAATTGCAAAATAGAAACAAGCTATAAGAAATGCTCCCATAACTTAAAACAACTTAAATTTTGAACAAGATTTACTGACACTGAGATCAAATGACAATTTCTAGTTTATTATTTTAGGAAGACTAAGGCTGTAAAGTAGAACATAAAAGGTATGGGATACTACTTTCCAACAGCTATGAAAATCATTCTGGAATTCTTTTCCTTATTTATTGCATTTTATTAAGCTATGATTCCCTTGTTTAAAATCTATGAATTGAGCTTTTTTATTTTTATGGGTTGAATGTTTGTGTCCCCTCCTAATTGATATGTTGAATCCCTATCCCCCATTGTGAATCTATTGAGGAATGTACCTTTGGGAAGTAATTAGGTTTATGAGATCATGAGAGTAGAGCCCCTGTGATGAGATTATTGTCCTTGTAAGACTAGAAAGAGACCAGCACTTGCTCTCCCTTCACCATGTGAGGATATAGCAAGAAGGCAGAGAGAAGGTCCTCGCCAAGAGTTGCCCATGAGCCACCCACTCTATGATATTTTGTTACAGCAGCCAGAGCTATGACAGCCATCAAAACATCATTCTCACTTTTGCTTTGGCCCACCTACAGACACATAGGACAGTTAATCAGTCTCATAATGATCACCTGGAATATGCATTATTTGCTTAAAATAACTGTCATTTACCTGGATGTGATCAGGGTTTTCTGCTCGTTGTTTCAAAAGCATTCTTGAAGATTTCTAGTATGAAAATCCATGGAAAGCTTCAGATTTCAGCTGGCACCATTTTGGACCCATCTGCAGAAGCAATTTTAATGTGAAGGCCATTGCTAATTAGAAATATAAGAGCTAAATAATTACCTGTATAATTAAATCCCCATCATTTTTTTCAATAGTGTATCATTGTTTAGGAAAATTGATTTCTTAGTCCTTCTGTCCAAAGCCCAGCTCAGTTTTTATGGTATCGATTGGAACTCTAAAATTAAGCAGGTAAAATAGACCAATCCTAGGCACTCAGGATGATTGTGACAGTTCTTAAATTTAACAATAGTATGTTTATTTACAGTATCATAATATATTTTGCTTTGAAATCATGAAAATAACTTTCAAGTTATTTGAGGGAAGAATAAATTAGAAATAAAATTATAGGTTCAACCAGCTATTAAGAGAAAAAACAGTATAAAAAATAAAATTTTATATGACAGATGATTTATTTGATGAATACTTAAATTAGAAGTAGGTATATCACTTTCAGAAGAATTTGGGGTTTTTTTCTTCTAAAGAGATTTCTTATTTACATAAAATATTTTTTATTTTTAGAAATTCCATAAGACAAAATTTTCAAGAATATAGTACTTCCCCTCTATATCAGTCTGTGTCTGGTCAGGAGAATATTAATATTTCAAACAGAGAAATGTAGTAAGAAATTGGATGCAAAATGCCAGAATGACTGGAAGAGCAAAAGGAGGAGGTGAAGTAACCCGGATATTAATAACTATACAAAACTGCTCTCATTCCTAGGATAGAGGAAGGAAAACCACCCAGATCCCATGACCAGTGTGTAGCTGAAGCTGAGATCGCTGCTAACCCTGGAAAATGCTGAAGGAAACCAAGAGTTCATATAGCAAATAACACTGCAAAATCTTAAAGCCTGTAGCTCTCACTGCCGGACCCAGAGCCCAGGAGCGCTGTGCTAGAGGAGTAGCTGAAGCACCTCCTGCCTCAGTCCCTGCAAACAGGAACCCAAGAGGATACCTAGAGTCCATACTGCTGCTGTTTCTGCCACTGCCAGAGTTACAGCCTAAAAGAGAAAAGAAGAAGGAAACATCTTTTTTTTTCACTTTCTAACTTTCTACCACCTCTCATTGCCAGAACATTACAGGAAGCCAGCTGGGAGGGGAGTAGGTGTGGCCGGGAAATGTAGTTTCCAGACTTTTAACTCCCATGGCACAGAATAATGGGAACAGACAAAGTAAAAACAGATAAATGATGTCACAACCCTATACAGTGTGCAACTGTTTTTTTCTTCAAACATTTGAAAGATATAAAAGTTAAAGTAATAATAATTATACTTGCAATATTTATTAACAAATGATTATTTGATTCTTTGAACATTTTCTTTGAACATGATTTAACAGGAAGTCTTGACTGCATACATACACACAGTATGTGTAGAAAGTAGGGTAAAATTCTTGTTACCTCAAGGAGACAAGATGATTTCCCTGTCATCCCAATCCATGTTGGCTATCTCAGTCTATTCTCATTCCAGGGGCAGTTACTGCAAGTGCATGCTCTGCTCTGACTGCTTGCAATATTTCTGATGCTGACTACCTGGAGTTAGACTACAGCTCTGGGCTTTCCAGGGTTAACCTCACTCCTGGCCAACTGACTACAAATTTGGAGTTCCCACTATCCCTTCAGTTTTAATAATTGTCTAGAATAACTCATAGAACTTAGGAAAGCATTGTATTTATAACTGTATCATTATAGCTAAAGGATATAAAAATCAGAACCAGACAAAAGAAGAGGTGCATAGTGTGAGGTCTGAGTGGGTCCCAAACATGAAGCTTTCAGTGTCACCTCCTGAGGAGTCAGTCTGTATTACTCTCCCAGCATCAGTGTATAACAACATGCACAGAATATTGCCAACAGGGAAGCTCCCCAAAACCTTGGGGTTTAGTAGAGTTTTATTGGGATTTCATTAAATGAGAGTGATTGGATAATTGGTTTATTGGTTATGCAACTGAACTCAATCTCCAGCCACTCCCCCATGCCTGGAGTTCCAGTTAATATCTAGTGACTGAAAGCTCCAACCCTCTCCTTACATGGTTGGTCTTTATGGTGTGGTCAGCCTCCATCTTGAGTCATCTCATTACTACAAACTATTTAGGGACCCACTATTAATAACAAAGACACTCCTATCACTCTGAAAATCCCAGAGATTTATAGGCTAACTCTGAGGAACCAGGGGGAAAAACCAGTCAGATTATTACATAGGACTAGATTTTAAGCCAATCCTTAGCAAGATGGCAGACTCTTAGAACATTCTTCCATATCAATAAATGAGATCTGAAGTTTTTCCTCCTGCTCTGTACCTGGACAACATGGCCAAATCAGCCTCCTCTCTCAGGATTACTGGAAAATGGTCCTACACCTCTGTGACCAGCAACACCAATGTGGACACACTCCATCTGCACCTAGGAACAAAACTGCCTTTAATCCCTATAGTTAAATTCTGCCCAAAGCTTCCCATTGTTTTGCTTCTGCCCATGCATTTAGACCCCTTGGACAATGACTGAAGCATGGATTTGAACTGAGTATCTTAGTCCCCTTCAAACAATGTGATTTTGGGCTGTTGACAACTGTCCACTGTCCCTACCCATTCACCATTAAGGACCCAACAGAATGGAGGCAGGTTATGACAAGATAAAGAATTAGATGGCAGACAAGAAGCTTATCACTAATATAAGCTTCTTATATTAATGTAAACACTGCCAGGTGTTTTTGAGAGAAGGAATTAATAAAAATTATTTCCTAATGGTATTGTATTGAAAAGAATTTCTCAAAATAAGTTAGAAAGCACAGTCAGATCTAATGATTTTCTTTGGATATTATTTCATTAATTCCTAAAAAAATTGTTAAGGTTTATGAAATGCACAAATGGATGCTTCATTTGTTTTAGTAATCTTTTCATCTTTTCAACTATTTGATCAGGCTAATTATAAGATTATTAAAGTGGTTTATTATTAGTTTATTATTATTATTATTGGCATAATATTTTAGAGAATACAATAAGAACACTGAATGTGGAACTGAAAAATACATTATTACTTTCCATAATCTTTGGTAGAATAGTGTTACTGGGATTATTTCAGGGAAATTTCGAAAGAAGTTCCACTGGTAGATTGAATTACTGATTCAAAATTGTTTAGTTCCCTCTAGTGATAACATACACCTACACTTTGCCATGATCTTGGGGTGGACAAAGTGTCCTTACCTAACCCTCAACCATGTGCTTTGCTTTGATCAAAAAATGTTAGCAGATGTGATACAAGCAGAGGACTGAAGTATGCCTTCTGCACTTCTGCAATTACCATGAGAAAAGTTGTCCCTGAATAGAATAGCTCTTGCAGCTGCAGGCTGGACCCCAGAATGACCACGCATGAAGTAGATCTGAGCTTACTGTGCAGTAGAGACTGGAATCATCTCAGACCCAACCCACAGCTTGGGGCCAACCCAGCTGAGCCCAGTCTAGTCAGTCAAGCCCTAGTTGACCTATAAACATACAAAAGACTAAATGATTCTTATTTTTAAGCCACTGGATTGTGGAGTGATTTGCTAAATGGTATTTTTTAGCAATATTGACTAACGCAGAAATTTATACCTCAAAATGGGGTGCTGCCATAACCAGTACTTAAAATATGGGGCATCAGCTTTGGGATCAGGTGGCAGAGAGCAAAGAAACTTAGGAAAGAGTCCAGAAAAAATGTTGTGTGGTGGCAAAATATGTGTTAAAACTGTAACCCCTGAGAACTCCAAAGAAATAAAAGAAGTACTTACTGAATTTCCAGCATTGGAGGAGGAGATTTTAAGGCAGGAAGTTGAAAATGTGCTAATTGTTACGAGCTGTATTAGATCAGGTCCTACTATAATGAGATGAGCTTGGAAAATAACTTAGTGATGAACAAGAATAAGTGATTGTTGCTTTAAGTCACCAAGTTTTGGGGTGGTTTGCTACACAGCATTATTGTAGCAATAGTTGAGAGATATGGGACCTAAAATCTACATTAATTATAAACCAACAGCTCTATGTAAATACTGGCCAATCTCCATGCTGGATGTTCTGGGAAATACCAAAGAGAATATTTTAGCTTACAGAATTACTGATACTTGTGGGTAAACTTTATTTCCAGATGTGGTAATTTAAAATATATTTAATGAAAACTTTTAACTTTTAAATGGCAATACAATACAAACTGCTTTATGTTACTTATGGATCTTCCTCCACTTATGGGGTTACATCCCTATATACCCATTTTAAGTGAAAAATGTCATAATTAAAAAATGCATTTAATGCTCCCATCCTGCCAAACATCCTAGTTTATCTTAGCCTTTCTTAAACACGCTCAGAAGGCTTACATTAGCCTACAGTTAGGCAAATTTACCCAGCACAAAGCCTATTTTAAAATAAAGTTGAATATCTCATGTAAGTTCTTGACTACTGTGCTGAAAGTGAAAACCAGAATGGTTGTAAGTGTATCAGTTCTTTACCCTTAAGACAGCCTGGTTGCCTGGGAGCTGCGGCTGGCCGCCACTGCCAGATATCACGAGAGAGTATCATCCTGTATATCATTATCCCAGAAAAAGATCAAAAGTCCAAATTCTAAGTATGGTTTCTACCAAATACGTATGGTTTTGCACCATCGTAAAGTCAAAAAATAGTAAGTTGAACCTTCATAAGTCAGGGACCATCTGTTTATATTTTAAAATAGGCTCTGGCATCCTTACTGCAAAATGTATTTTAAATATTGAAGAGTTGATGAAAACTGAATAATTAAACAATTAAATTATGTTATATTTACTAGTTTTGTCTGTCAGAGAATAATAAATATTTTGCATTTATTTTAATTGCTGGTGAATGTACCTCTCACCAAATTAAGACCAGACTGAACTAAACCAATCCAGCCAGTGTGATTAATCTGGTTTAAATCACTACTGGAGTCTTAATTCTATGTAGAGACCTCATAAATTCCAGTACGGTATGAGCCAACAAATTTGCAGTGCCAGGGTTAATGTTTATGCCTGTGTCGTGGCTCAGTACAGTATCCCCAGTGAAGACCCACTAAAAGTGGTCCAAACACTGATGGGCTAAGAGCAGATTTCCAAAATTATAGCAACTTGTACATATTTATTCACCTCAGTTGTCTGATTGAGAAAGAATATCTAAATCTATAAAGGGCAAACACCTGGCACACAATGGTACCATGAAATTGTCATAAAATGACAATATGAACAGGATTATTATGCAGCCAAGAAGTTCACCATCTGATGGGAACAACAACAAAGACCACACCTTGCATTTATTTAGAGAAATCTTGTGCACTATTGCAATCTCTTTTTTACTTTCTCCCCCTCCAACAGCCTATCCCTCCCAAAGGAAAAATAAAAATCCAACATGGACACAAACCAGAACAGGAGAGAAAAACCCTCACTCTTACTAGGAATCCACATAGCAAAGTTCAAATTTCAATTGTGTCAAACATGCCAAGTTTAATATAAATATTTTAAAATATTTGACCAGTGTGTACATTTAAATGTGTCCTTATCCCTCAGGGTCCTTTCTAGTTGGAGTCACGTGCCTTATAAGCTTCATGAACCTTATAACAGGGACACCTTACCACATGCCATAGACATCTCTTTTGCAAATGGGGAAATACTCATGTTTCTACTTCTTAACTTGCAACTTTATTCATTATGCCAAACCAGACCTTTGGCTATCCTTTCCTTAAAAATACAAGATTTCCCAGTATGAAGGACTTCAAAATTTTTTCCACAAGAAGAGGCTTGTTATTTTTACTTAGCTTCTGTTTTGCTTGCTGAAAAATAGGATATATGGAAACACATTATTTTTAAAGATTTGTTTTAACTTGTTGGGTCCCTACTGAGCTAAAATATTTTGTTATTGTGGTGTATGAAAAGTCAGGAGCCATTTCTATATCAGACACTAGGTATTCATAAGAGTAAACTGAATGGACTCTTGGAGTAGGATTTGATTCTGTAAGATTTTGTGATAAAAATTTCTTCTTAATCCATGCAGATCAATAGAAATATTAAAGCCAAGATTATTTGTATCCCTCATATGCAGTGGGACCCACTGACATCACATCAGGGCTATGGAATTCTGGGCTCCACTTGCCCTGGGAGTTCAAAGGCTGCAGCGATAAGCTGTTAGCATATTTCCCAGAGACCGGGCAGCAGGGTGATGGAAACATCACAGTGCACCTTCTCTGCTTGAGAATTGAAACTGTCAGCTCCTAAATTGTGTGCATTTTCAAGCAGTTAGCCTAGTTTACTGTCTGAAAAACATCATAAACCTCTATATTCTTATAGCAAATTGCTTCATAAATGTTAAGTTAAAGGATAATTGTATGCTTCCAAACATAATTGGCAGGCAGGGATCATGTGTTGCATGTATATTTTATCACTGACCCAAGAAGGCAGAGCAGAGGGAGGAATGGGAAGCACTGCTCTCCATTTGGCATGCAGTAATAGCTATTTTTAAAAAGTAGTTGATTCCGAAAAGCTTGCCCTCCACCATTGGGAGAATCTGATGTCATCCCACCAAGAGGAACTGTTTAGGTTTCTGTGGTTTTGCACATCTGCAAAAGCCACAGCATTATTTCCATCACTGTTTAGTAGCTGCTGCTGCTAAGATTAGGGTCAGAAACTCCATGGCTTAAGCAGCTTTAAGTGGGTTTGGAAATAACATTTGTTTATGCTCTTTCGATAAGGTTGTGGTTTTGATAAGTACAGTGTGTTGAAGGATGTCATGGTGGGACTTATGTCTACATAATCAGCTGTAGCCAGATTCAATGGGTTTGATCCCTGTTTGAGATTTCTCAGTTCTACTTCACTGGGTTGGAATGCCCCAACCCAGTTTGGCTCAGAGATGATATTTCCTCTGGACTGGAGTTGTAAAGAAAGCAATTTCAAGTGCATAAACACAGTGCCTGAGCTATGCCATATCCACCACCCAGCAGGGCATTCACACTAAGCACTGCCTCACTTCCTAACTGCTCAGCTGAAGTCCTCACTCCCTTCCCAGCTATTAATATTCATGTGAATTGTACCAATAGGCCAGACAGAATGAAAAGCAACATATTGGAACATCAGAGAAGAACTTGAAATTTCTAAGACCAAATTTTCCCCAGGATATGCTTTACAAAATAAAGAATCAAGCATTTGCATTTTGCCTTAATGTTTGGTGCAGGAAAAAAAAATTACAGAACTGAATGTCAGGAAGCCTGAGTTTTACCCTTGGCTTAGACACCAAATAACTAGATAATTCAACCAATATCTATGAGTACTCACTGTGTGCTTGTTATAGTGGTAGATGCCAAAATCTAGAGGAAATTCATATTCCTTGATCTTATATTACAAAATGTACCACATGCCAAGCACTGAGCATTGCACTTTCCATTTATGTTGTCCCTTAATGCCCACAGGAATGCTATGGTACCATGTAGAGATGTGACATCACACAGGTCACATGCCCAAGGCCACACAGGGGAGTGGCAGACCCAGAACTGGGACTCCAGTCTATCCGACTCCCAAGGTCAGCCTCTTACAAATAACATAAAACACCTCAAAATAAGAGTAAACTATGAGATAGAATTAAGATGGAATTATATCCTACAAGATAAAAAGGCATGACACAGTTTCAGGATAAAACTGATGTACTGAGGGGAAGATTGAGATGAATCATTTCTAGATCACATCTGTTTGGAGATTAAGCACAGATATGCACTATTATATTTCATAATTTATGTTGTTCTTATTAAATAATAATCAAGAGAAGAACGTGAGCTGGAATGTGGTGGCCAGGGATCATAAGGCATGTTATTTGCACACATTTCTGCTGGTTGGCTGAGTGGAAAGCATTTAGCCATCCATGGAGGCAGCAGCCTGTCCTGGAAAGAGGCTGGCCCAGGAACCCAACTCCTGCCAGTGACTCTGCGTGGTGCTGGGAGCTCATTTCCTTGTGCTGGGAGTAAAGCTCCTGTCTGTAAAATAAGGGGGATGGAGCTGGTCCAGCTTTAGCTTTTGTGACTGTTTCCAAAGGAACTCACTCCATGATATGGATGTCTAACTTCAGAAGTAGAAAGTCCAATGTCTACTAAATATATATATATATATACATACAGATAGAGAGATATCTATAAATGGATAGATAGACAGCTAGATATAGATAAATAGATAGATGTTGATGATAGATGATAGATAGATAGATAGATAGATAGATAGATAGATAGATAGATAGATAGATAGATAGATAGATAGATTAGATAGATAGATAGATAGATAGATAGATAGATAGATAGATAGATAGATAGATAGATAGATAGATAGATAGATGATAGATAATAGATAGATGATAGGCTCTTTTGGCCTTTGTTTCCTGTTAGAACCACTTTCCTTTCTCTAACCCTCACCTAAGTTCATATACACACACACACACACCTTTTCCCTCCCTCCTCCTTCAGCCTCCTCTCCTCCCTACCTGACTAATCCCTGGTCAGTTTTTTAGGCCTCAACTTAAAAATCACTTTGGTAGGGAAGCTTTCAGTAACTCCCCAAGTTTTACCTAAGTGTCCTGCTACAGACCTCTAAAAAAGTACTCTGTACTTCCTCTCCACTGAACCATTGTGAGGATGAGATTAGATGAAGCATGTGACGTGCTTGGAACTATGCTTGGCATACAACAGTACTCACTGTTAGCTAACATAACCATCACCATCATCATCATGGCTATTAAGCTTAATACATTATGTTTTATTAGTCTCTTTGAATCTCTGTGTCAGCCACTAGGGGTCAGCTTTGAGAGGGTAGGGATAGTAATAGCCTGGTTGCTGCATTAGCAACGGCTTAGCGCAGTGAATGACAGGAGTAAGTACATTATGTCTTGGTTAATGTTAGATTACGCATAGCAGTTTACATAAAGAGACTGTCACTCGTGCAACAAAACAAGTTAAGCCTTTTAAGTCCTTGTATTCCAGCGAAATAGACTGAAACCCACAATTTAAAATAACTTGATATTGCGAAAGCTGTAATAAAAGTTATGAACTAAGTTTTATGGAGACACAGGAAAAGTAATTGATCTTGCCTGGGGGATGAAGCACGCAGCACTTGCGCTGAGACTTACAGAACCAGGGTGATTTAACCTAGCAGAGAAGGGTTATTTCACAGAGGTAGAAAATGGTATACATAAAAACGCAAGGTGGGAAACTGCATATTGTGTTTACTACTGACTTACTAGCTCCTTGGGAGGATGCCCTGGCAGGTAAGAGGTTTGTTAGAGAATAAAGAGAGAAGAGAATCGAAGATAGGTTAAATTCAGACTTTGAAATCTCTTAAATGTCATCCTATTATATAGTGATTTTGAGCTTTCAAAATGCTTCTCCTCATATCACTGCACAAGACCATGTGATCTGTATCTTGTCTTACTGACTAGCTAGGTATGCCTTCACCCAAGCTATATCATTTGGGTGATATTTTGACTTTCCCTTGAACATTTCCCCCACTCCACCCTGCACTTCTGGAACACTTCTTAAATGCATTCTCTGTGCCAAGGACTGAGTTCAAGTCATTAAAATATTACCTATTTGATCTTCTCTTCACATTATATCCTTTACATGTTCCCAGTTACTTCTGAAACATTGAACAGTAATCTGATCCATTAAGCCTCTACACTAAATTTTTAACTTAATCTGCCAGAAATGCTACTTATTTTACTCTTATAATAATATTTTGTGTGCTTGCTTTGGCAGCACATATACTAAAGTTGGAAAGAGAGGGAATATTAGCATGCAGAAGGATGACATGCATATTGGTGAAGTGTTAAAATTAATAATAATAATAATATTTTGTGAGGAGAAAGTCTTTTATCAATATTCCAAATGCTGAAAGATTCTGCATTTTCCCCTTATACGTCTTTAATTATTGAGAGCTTGATCAGTGAGGTCATAATCAGTGGCTCAATTATCACAAATCTGGTGAATAAAATCAACCTGCTATGAAAAACTCTTTAGAAGTTTAAGTGGACAATATTCTGTATAACAAATATTCATAAATATAGTTGGCTACATAAAAACACTCCTAGTCTCCAAGAATATATCAATATTCCTTTGATCTATTACCCAATCCTTTCATTATTATAGAAAGCTCTGTCCGCTTCTTAGAGGAGATGGAAATTCACTTTCTGATGATTGGATCCAAAATAAATATCAATTATTTTATTAGACATTGCAAAATTGTGTTTTTCTATTATGCCATTGACATCTTCAATGAGATTCTTCTTAAAGCACTTTCCTTCATTAGCCAGGGCTATTTGGATCTCCTCAAATTCAGTTCATAACTCTTCGATATTCTGTATTTTGACCTTCCAAAAATTTCAGGTTCATCTGATGTAACCTGCCTTAGACTTAGAAATGTTCTTCATGTGCTTTTTTAGAAGACCATACAGATCATAATCCAAATAATAGATGTGCTTCTTGCCATTAATTATGATTGCTTTTCAGTGGGCAAAACATGGAAATGAGCTGGTGGTGGTTGTTTTTTGTCAGTTTACACAGATATTTCCAATTCAAATTGAATTACAAGATTTCTAAACTTTTTACTTATCTCTTTGCTTTCATACCTGTATCTCCTTTTTTCTCTTATACTAAAACCCTTTTTTTCTACCTGCATTACCATAATTGCTTTCTTAGCCTGGATTGTCTATGAAACACAGCCTAAGCAGATTCCTTGTTAAGGCTTTATTGGAAGGTACAGACACAGGGCAGGCAGAGTGAGGCTAAAAGAGAACTGAGGTGGGGGAAGAAGCTCCATCAGGTAGGTAGCCTTCCAATCAGGCTGTTAGAAACCCCTGTGCTCACAATAGTCTTGTGGAGGCAGGCAGGAAGAAAGTAAGGAATTAATTTTCATGCTCCCTCCTGACTTCTGGCTAATTGGTCAAAGTTTGTCCCAAGAGTTGTTAATGGCCCTATACTTTTGCCTATGCTGCCTGGACCTCTCCAGGAAGCCATAAAGGACACAAATCCCACAGTCTATTAAACCATGTATCATCTGAGTGCCCAGCAGTGAGAGGAGCTGGAGTGGCCTTCTGTCTGGTCAGCTCCGGCCTGTGCTATGCAGGCTCCTGCCGTGGCAGACGTGGTGAACCCCAAGCCCTTACCCAGAGGAGTCCAGGAGGGCCAGGCAGGACTGCGGTGGTGGCAGCTGGGACTCTCACCTGAGCAAGCAGGCAGGGACAAAGAGTCCTCTCTGGTAGCACCCTAAATGTTCTCACATTAAAACTGAATTTAAACCTTTAAGTCCCAAACTGTGCAGTTTTATTTTTAACAAATGGAAGGAAAATATAATAGTATTACTCATCTTATTTTTAAGTTAACTGCAGAAGTCCATAAATCGGGTCCTATATAATTTCTTATTTGCATTACCCTAAAACACATACACACACACACCTTAAAATTACTGCTATCAACAATATCTCTAACCATTAGATTAATGAAAGAAATATAAGAAAATGTTCTATAAGTCAACTTCCCTCTTTATCTTGTACTCTCCCATTTTAAGTAACCTTTTTTATAATATTAAGTTATCCTTCCAAAATTTCATTTTACAAATTTACATCTATATTTATATTTCACTGTTACTTTACACAAAAGGTAGCTTACTATTAAAAACTGTTTTTCATCTTATTTTTTTTCTCTTAATATATACATTTATTCCGCATCAGTGTTTGCAAAACTTGCTCATTCCTTCTGACATCAGCATAACACTCTTAACTTAATTTTCAAGTGAACTAATCAGCGGTACTATAGTTTCTAATTTTTCATTCTCAAGTGCCAGGACAAGTTCGGGTACCCTGACTTGACTCATAGGATCATCAGGTACTACAGTGAGGTGACCGACCTATAGAAGTATTTCAATGTTATAAGCAGAATGTTTGTTAATACTTCCTCCTCTCCCCAGATCATTTTATTAAATATCCAATTCTTCTAACAACCTTGCTATGGACTGAATGTTTGTGTCCCCTCAAAATTAACATATGGAAGTACTAATCCCCAGTAACATATAGGAGGTGGGACCATTGGGAGGTAATGAGGCTCAGATGAAGTCATGAGGATGGGGTCCTCTTTTTGGGGATTACTGTCCTTGTAAGAAGAGGAAAAGAGACCAGAGGTCTCTCTCTCTCTCTCTCTCTCTCTTTCTCTCTCTCTCTCTCTCTCTCTCTCTCTCTCTCTCTCTCTCTCTCTCTCTCTCTCTCTCTCTCTCTCTCTCTCTCTCTCTCTCCACCGCATGAGGACACTGTAAGCCAGGGAGAAGGACCTCGCCAGGAACTGAATTGGCCAGCACCTTGATCTTAGACTTCTCAGCCTCCAGAACTGTGAGAGATACTATCTGTGGTCTAATCCACCCAGTCTATGATATTTTGTTACTGTATCTCAAACTAAGATAAATCTTCAACATTATTCACCTACTGTCAGATCTAAATAAGATACATAACTTAAGAACATCTATGGCTTTAGGAATTATATGTATTTATTTTACATGAGTATTTTTTCGGCCAAAGCCTCAACACTTTTCTTTTTTTAATCTCACAAAGCAGGTGAGAAGGAGCTATCTTTGTTTGGGACAGTCCAAAAGCAAGGATGTCTCTCCTGTTACTCACATCATCTCTGTCTTGAGATCTCTGCCGTGGGTTTGCTTAGCCTTCCCATATGCCCTGGGCTCTCCCAGACTTGTCTTTTCAAAAAGAACAGAATAAAGGGGGAAAAAGTAGGGCATAGAGTGCATTGCTACATTTGACAGCATAAAGTTCTATGATTGCCTTTTTTTAATCAAGGAAAAAAGTGACTTCTCCATAGTCTCTTAACTCTAGTTCTTTGTAAATGTTATCACAATTTACCGAACATAAACTTTTGCACAAAGCTATATAGTTTCATTATAAGATGAATGAAAGAAAATATTAGTGTTATTTATCCTTGTCTCTTATTTTGGCATTATATTAATGAAGTCTTTCAAATTGACACAGATAATTTGGAGTCGACCATATTTTACCATTTTTCTATAATTTTGCCTTTATTCATACACTAGTCCTATTAATCTAACTTTCCTATAGGATATCTCCAAACATTTAACTTGCTGAAAGGATGTATTCATTTCAAAGGACTACACTGTGACCTGGGGAGGCAGCCTGCTCTCTGAATGTTGCTCATGGTTTTCCATTATCCCTTACATGAGGAAACATCCACGTAAGCTTCCATCCTCTTTTCATGTTCCTTTAGAGGCTCTTCTCCGCAGAGGAGAGAGGGGATCCTGTGATTTGTCAGGCAATGAGATAACCACTGGGCAAGCTTTTCCATGAGAGGGCTCACTGTGACTTAAAAATAGGATCTTGTGCTCCACACCCGATTCACCAACACCTGACCAATATGCAGGCCAGGCCAAACTCTGTTCTCTGTTCAGATTCCTCTGCCTGAGGTGAGGTAGACACAACACCTAACTAGTTAGAGTAGATGACTAGACAGCGGTGCCAGAGAAGTTATATGATTGAAAGAAGACTTACTGAGATGCCAAGTAAAATCTTAGGAAGGTGTCATGAACTTAACCTTATATTAATAATGAAGCAGTACTCTGGATCCAATTTGACATTTTCCTTCCATCTTTAAAACTCAGAAGAGAAGCATATTTGGACAGCATATTTGTGCACCAGCACTTGACAGGGAAAACTCTACTACTCTTTTTGTATCCATGGAACTCCTTCTTCCACTTCCATCATCACCATAAATCACCCATGAACACTTTTTTAGATTCTAGAGATACACAGACTCAGATCAGTTAATAGCATAGATCCTTGACCTAGATTGGTTAAATTCAGAATCCCGGATGTACAACTTTCCAAACTTGTAATCCTGAGCATCAGTTTACCTTTCTATGCCTTTGTGTTTGTGCCATGGCAATATAATAATATAATAACAATATAATATAAAACTCTATTATTATAATTATGTAACTACAATTACAATAATCCTAGTTTTGGGCAGTAGGATTTATAAAATATGAATATATATATAAATGCATACATATATATCCCATACATACCATACATATAACAATGCCTGGCTTATGAACTGAAAATTCTGGTTTAATATTTTCATGATATTGTTTTCATAATTTTTATAATTTATTCCATGATACTGAAAGTTGCAAAAGAGCAGGTGGTACTATATCAGAGATATATTTGAAATATTTTTAAAGCAGATCTGATATATATGAGTGTATATGTATATGCACATATACATATATATATGAATGTTTAAAAATTTGACTAAAATCAAACAATTAGAAATACTTTGTGCATAAGGACAGACAACTATATGCAAAATAGAATAGATATTCTTTGATCTGTGATGGTTTAAAAGTAGGAAATTAAGCTCTGGAAGTCCTTTCAAGGCTATAATTTCATAATATCAAAGAAAATGTTTACAGTTTTGAGACTAATACATGCCCAATTTCTAGTAAGATATTCATAGAGAAAGGAAATTAGATAGACATACATTGTAATTCAGATTTGCCTACTTACAGATGGTAACATTCTGTGTAATAGTAATGCTCTCAAAACCATTTGCAAATTTGTCCAGCAACAACTCTGCCTTTAATGAAGTTTCCACAGTGGCAGATGGCAGAGTGAGCAGTGAAGGATGCTGCCGACCCATCAGGGTTATGTCTGTCACTAAAGCGATCTGGCTCCAAAAGCCAAAGTCTGTTGAGGTCACACTGGCTATTGCTCCACTGGCATTACTTGATTGATCAGATTTGTGGTTATTCCATAAATGGTGACCTTATAGAAGGGGTACTGGCAGTTTCATCCTGCTGTAGGGAACTGATATAGGAAAATCAGTGCCTGCAGTCTATCGACATATTCTAGAAACAAAGGGGCAATCGCTGACACTTAGAAGATCCATTCACTGATGCTGCTGCTCTCTTCTTGTGTCTGAAGGGTGAGGCAGCCTATAAAAACAGCATCAGTGCTACTTTTAATACCAGTGTCACATTCATGGAGAAAGATGAAAATAAGAACTTATTTAAATTCTTAAAAGTTTAAATTAAGAATTAAAAAAACAGGAAGGATTATTGTTCTAGTGAGAGTATATAAACATAAATTGAGACCTGGTTATTCTCTATGCACCTAAAACTGGCAGATAGTACAGATAAAAGAAAATAAACTTCAGTGATCAAATGAACCATTGAAGAAAATCATATACTATTCTATGGGGAGTTTAACATAATACTGCTTACGAAGTATATTGTACTGAAATTGCCAGTTCCATTTATAGTGTGATATTACTGGACTCATTTGTCATATAGTGAGTGAGTGAATGTACTTTTCAAAATTGAATTTACTATCAGAACATGCCTCAGGCACTGGAAGGAGCACAGTGCATCCCTCCATTGTATTTATTGAATAGTGAAAGAAAAATTACACAAAAATATTAATTCTCTGTGTCACTAACTAAAATAAAAAGAATAGCTCTTATGACTAAAGTTGTTCACAAAGTAGTAAAAATAATTATCACTTACAATTAGTTGCTCTATTCAGAAATGTCTAAGTACTTCACATACATTACCTCTCTTCAGTTTTTATAACAACCAATTTGCAAGCTATTATTAAACATGGCCATTATTAAAAATTATATTACATAAATATACAATTACATACATTATATTAAAAACAAAGGTAATAAATACTCAAAACTCACCACATCCTAAATATTTTATTACATTTCACTATTATCCATGTTCTTGAGGTTTTTTACATCTATCTGACACCTATGTATATGTATGCAATACTACACAATGGTGTGCGAGTGTGCATTTCTCTATTCAATGATGTTATGCTATTCAGGTAATTTGAAATCAGCCCTAAAGGTAATATTTATGTCATGGAATTTAGCAAATGCTATAAACCAGGGCTCTCCTGAAGCAGGAGTCAGTTGTTAAGCAATTGCTAGCCTACCACTATGTGACATGTCTTTTTGACTTCAAGCACATTGTCCAGGAAGCCATGCTATCTCCTTTTGAATGGTTTAAATAATGGGTTTTTTAAATGGTTTCTACTGGCTTTGGAAGAGGGGTGTGGACATGTGTATCAACTTCTAGATAGTCCATAGCTTCCATATCAGAGATTCTGTAACATAAAAAAATATTTAAAAATTGATAAAAAGTCATTTCCATAGGAAAAACTTGGTATCTTCTGCAAGCATTTTCTCTGAAATAAAGAGATCAAGTAGCACATTAGACATGATTAAGAATTTTGACTCTCCTAATGTGTTCCCCAAAATGTCCCTTACATATTTTACTTAGTAAAACTTTCACTTACTCTTTCTTTGCTGTTCCCACTTTTAAAAAGTTCCCAGATTAATCAAAAACAAAAGTCTTCCAATAGCATTGAAAACAATAAAACAGTTAGGAATAAATTTAACCAAGGAAGTGAAAGCTTGATACACTAAAAACTGTTAAGACATTGATGAAAGGAATTAAAGGCAACACAAATAAATGGAAAGATACTGTATTCACAGAGTGGAGGAGGCAGTACTGTTAAAATGCCCATACTACCCAAAACCATCTATATATTGAAACCAATCCTTCTTAAAATTCCAAAGGCATTTTTCACAGAAATAGAAAAATAATAGAAAAACTAATCCTAAAATTTGTATAAAACCACAAAGGCCCCAAGTAGCCAAAGCAATCTTGAGAAAGAATAAAGCTGGATGCATCACACATGCCCATTCCAAACTATATTACAAAGCTTTAGTAATCAAAATAGTATTGGTAAAAAAAAAAAAGCACATGGACCATGGAACAGTCAAGAGCTCAGAAAAAACCCATGCATATATAGTCAATTGATATTTGACAAGGGAGCCAAGAATACTAAAAGGGGAAAGGAGAGTTTAATAATTGGTGCGGTAAAATTGGATATCTACATGCAAAAGAATGAAACCACTCAGAAATTAACTCAAAATAAATAAAGGATTTAAATGTAAGATTTGAAACCCTAAAACTCACAGGAGAAAACATAGGAGAAAAGCTCATAATATCAATCTTAGCATTTTTTTGAGGGGATAGGACACCAAGAGCACAAGCAATAACAGCAAAAATCAATGAGGAGGATTACATCCAACTAAAAAGCACAGCAAAAGAAATATTCAACAAAATGAAAAGGCAACCTACAGAGTGAAAATATTTGAAAACCATATATCTGATAAGGGGTATCCAAAATATATAAGGAACTCATGCAACTCAGTAGCAAAAAGCAATTTGATTGAAAAATGGACAGAGCAACTGAATAGGTAATTTTCCAAAGAAGACATCCAAATGGCCAATAGGTACATGAAAAGCTGCTCAACATCACTAATCATCAGGGAAATGCAAATTAAAACTATGATGAGCTATCACCTCACATCTGTTAGAAGGGCTATTTTCCAAAAGACAAGAGAGAACAAATACTGTTGAGGTTGTGGAGAAAAGGAAACTCTGGTGGGAATAGAAATTCGTGTAGCCACTATGAAAAGCAGTACGAAGATTCCACAAGAAATTAAAAATAGAACTACCTTATGATCCAGCAATCTCACTGTGGGTATATATTTGAAGGAGATGAAATCACTATCTCTAAGAAATGTTTGCAACTCCATGCACATGGCAGCATTATTTGCAATAGCCAAGACATGGAAACAACCTAAGTGTCTGTTGATGAATGAATAAAGAAAATGTGATACACACACACACACACAATGAGCTATTATCCAGTCATAAAAGGAAAGAAATCCTGCTATTTGTGACAACATGGTTGACCTTGAGGGCATTATGCTAAGTGAAATAAGTCAGACAGGCAAAGATAAATACTGCATGATCTCTCACTTGTATGTGGAATCTAAAAATATGAAACTCATAGAAACAATAGAATGGTGGTTGCCAAGGTGTGAAAAATAGGATGCTATTGATCAAAAGGTACTAACTTTCAGTTATACGATGAGTAAATTCCAGGGTCTAAAGTACAGAAGGTGACTATTATTAGCAATACTGTACTGTGTACATCATCATTTAATGTTCTCATCATAACAATAACTAGTAAATGGTAATCATGGCAAGTAAAGGATGTGTTAACTAACCTGACTGTGGTAAAGCATTTTGTAAAATATACATGTAACAAATATAAAAATAATATTTAGCACATATATATTCGAAAATGTTATTTATTTGTAAGCTGACATTGATTTTTTAACTAGGTATCCTGTATTTTATCCCAGGAAACTCTACTCCTAAAGTCATTCTTTACTCATTCTTCCTTTTCTTCTCACTCAGACATCTATTAGATTAACAAACCACAGCCTGACTTTTATATTAATTATGTGAATAAGAGTTAGCTATGTCTGAAGTCAATCCTAGTTCCATTGCTCCCAAGTTTTGATGTTTGGCAAATTTTTAACATCTCAGTTTTCTTGTCTGTAAAATAGACTTTCTTAGACTTACTAACAGGAGTAAGAGAGATAATATACACAACAATTACTGTGATGCCTGTCAGTTAGGAAGCCTGCAATACATATTAGCTCTGATGATGGTTGATAATCACCATGTTTTCATGGCCATGGAGTTGTGACCCTTTGGATTATCACTGACCTCACCTTAACTTCCATTTTTCAGTATACTTGAATCTCCTTTGTCACCTCATCTACCTTTTCAGGAATGAATTATCAAACTAATATAACCAGTCCCACATATCACCATTAGGAGCACCACACACCTTCATCAGATTTTATTTCCTGTTTTCTGTGTTCTTTTTCCAGCTCTACTGAGTCTATAGTTGACATATAACATTGTGTAAGTGTAAGACATACAATGATTATTGATATGCTTATATACTGTGAAACGATTACCACAGACTGATCAGCTCACATTATTACCCTTTTTTTGTGTGATGAAAACATTTAAGATCTACTCTCTTAGCAACTTTCAGATATATTATAACACAGTATTGTTAACTATCACCATCATGTTGTATATTGGGCCTTCCTGGTTTTTATGTCGATGTGGCTGGAATAGGTTTATTATGCTGAAGGATCAGAGCCAACCCTGCCATAACTTTGCTAGCACTGGCCAGAGAGCTGAATGGTGAGGAGGATAATAATGACACTTTATTGAGTCTGAATTCTGCCAAGAGCTATGTTAGGGCCTTTTCCATATGTTTTTCATTTCATCCTCATAATAACTCTGTAAGTATTACTATTGGCATTTTGTACATAAAGAAACTTAGAGGTAAAAGAGGCAAAAAGGGGGGAAGTTTAGATTTGGATATTGACAGGGAATTCTCCACACTGAGATACTTATAACTTATATTGGTACAGGTGTTCTTGGGGTTTTTATTTTTCTGAGAAGATGTTCACATATACAATCTAATTTATCTTTACAATCATCCTATAACTTAGGAAAAGTAATCATTATAAAAGTAATTATTGTCTCCATTATATAGGCGATGAAACTGAGACACTGGGAGGCTAAATGTCTTGTCCAGAATTATGCAGTGATTATAGTTAGTACTAGAGCTGAACCCTATAATTCAACATCTTTAGCTTTTTTTCCTAATGCACCAAGAAGAACAAATAGCTTTTATCACATGTGAAAATGCTGTTTGATTGGTATTGGCTACCTGGAACACCATGCTGAGACCTTTGAGAATACCATGTTGAGAATATCATGTCTGAGACTTTTTCTAGGTTCAACAGCTAAGATTACCATGATAAATTAGCAATATTTGTAATGGACATAAGAAGTGGGATAATTATGATGACCTGAGGGGAGTGCTGAATAGGCTAGTTAAGGAAATTATGAGGCACCCTACATAAACAATAAATTACCAAATTTCAAAGTGACCAATCCCAGGAAGTTCTAAGGATCCTTTATTGAAAACCCAAACATGATAATGCTGTGTCACTTATTTGCCCAAAAGAACAAAGGGATGGAGTAACTTATTCCACCACTATCTGCCTTTTCTCCACTACAATTTGTTTCTTTTATAAAAGCAAAATTTTAATTGATCAGATTGAGTTTGCATGTTCCTTTCACTTGGCCTATTCTGAAAAATTGGTGGTTCCAGAAGTGATCGTTTTTGAGGATGAAATTACAGAAGAAGCAGGGGCTCATGTGCTGTCTTCCTCAGGTGAGTAACTTTAAACTCATGGAGGGTAGATTGAATAAATATATCAACCTGTACAGGTGATATACACACATGTTCTAATGCTCGTTATTTAATAAGAAATGTTTATAAACCTAATTGCAAATCCAAGTGGGCTGCATTATAAAAACTGGCCCTCTTATTCCTTAGCCCCATAAGTTATGCACAATCCACATGGGGAATTAATTAAAGCATTAATGACATAAAATGGTGATTGATTGATAATTACTTCTTAAAATTGATTTATTTATATTAGTAGTAACTGAAGTTCTTATTCAAATGTAGTTTTTCATAGAACCCCATGTGTAAATGGGAAAATATGAAGGTCCTGGAACTCTAACCATTCTCAGTTTCATCCCTGAAAACTTCAGGTCATCAAAACACACATTGAAAACCACAGACCTAAGACATTTTTGTTTAGCATAAGTGGATGATTTTACCTTTTGAAAAAGTCTTTAAGTTTAGGTAGATATTAATTCCTTTCTTCATATCCATGGAAATGTTTTACATATAGTAGAAAAAATCACAGAAAATGAAGGTGCTATTCTGGTTATAATTATGTGTGAATATGGCCAAGTTCCTTTGTGACTCCAGTGCTCTTTTTTCTTTATCTATTAAGTGAAAGACTGGAATGGACACTTCATTTATTTTTTATCCAAGATTTACCATGTCAAAGTATAATTAGTCAACATAGTAGGTCTCTATTTTAACTAATATTCTAGGAATCAGTATGTATATATGGAAATTATTATAGTCACAACTATTATTTTTGCCTCAATATTCCCTCAGATTTATGTCTGTTTGATGTGCTTATTACACACAGTTCTCTGCTTCATAAAAAATAACAATTTTTGATGGCATCCAGTTTGACTTCTAGAAATAATTTTCCATTAACTAATTTTGTGTGGTTAATATATTTGTTGAAACATTTTAAAACTTCAGTTCAATAATTTAATCTGATATTTATAGGCACATAAGGAATATATTAATACACTTCTCCAACACACACACACACACACATAAAGAGCTCCTTGAAGTTAAAGGTTATATTATACTCATATTGGCATATATGATATCATCTAACAAAAACTGTCATATATTAAGTAATTGATACATGTGATTTTTAACTGAATGCAATTAAACATATATAGTATATGTACATGTCATATACATATATACACACACACATGTACATATACATCATGTTATATATGATTCTCATATATCTTGTGCCTTCTAACACCATACTGTCAAAGACACTCATAAAATAGGTAGTGTAGCTTAGTGCTTAAAAGCGTGTGATTTAGTATTGAAAGGACCTGTACTCAGATCCCTGCTTTGATATTTTGGACTTATGTGATCTTGGATAAGTTATGTGACCTTACAAATCTCAGCTTTCCCATCTTTAAAATTAGGAAAATAAAATAATACCTATATTGTGCTCTTGTTGTGAGGTTTAAAGAAGATAAAGCATATATTTTACCTACTGTACTCCTTTGCACAGAATAAATATCCAGTAAATATTAGCTGATATTAATATATTAATAATCAAAGATGTTAAACCTACTATTGTAATTATTATCAAAAAAGAGCTAATTTTTTCTTCAAATAATTCTTTAAAGAAAAGTAAAAGAAACTAATGTATTCAGAGACTATTTGTGTGTAATTTACAGATCATGATGAATTAAAAAAAATATTATCTCATTAAATTTTCACAGTCAACTTGTGAGGTAGCTGTTATATCTATTTTACAGAGAAATCATGGAGCTTACTACGAATCATACAGTTGGTAACTCACAGCTGCAATATTCAAACACCAGTCTGCACTAAATTATGACATGTCAAGTTGTGCACTACATACATAATCTCATGTTTATATGTGACCAAAGAATTTAGTACTGCTGATGAATGTACAGTTTGAATTATTTAAGAACTAGAGGCAATAATTTCAAGTATTTTCCTGTGAACTTGTGTGAATGTGAAGTAAAAAATAGGAAGCAACCCGAGGAACATATACTATGATTTCCCAATCAATAGAATACCAATGCAGGGTCTACCAACATTTTAATTATAAACATGGTCTCTCTTTCCAAACCCCTACAAAATAAGTCTTCAGAACCTGCCTAATTCCTTTAAGTGGAATAATACAAATTGTATCTAATATGTATAAGGCAGCCCTGAAATTCTTGGCAGGTCTCTATTATTATGACTGTTCTTTGTAGGTTCCTGTAGGTTTAGTACCTATATCTAGAAAGTGAAAAATGATAAAAATATAGAGTCTTTTGAGTTTTTGATAATGGAGTCCAGCTACCCAAAGATAACAGATGGAACATTGGTAATGGGATTATCATCCCAACCATCCAGGATCATACAAATATTATGGGAATTCTGAGGCTCTATTTCAGTAAGAACAAATTTCTCTATTCAGCCATAGAAAGAGCAGCTCACCTTATAAAAAAAAAAGTAAGTCCTCAAAGTAAATCATTGGAATTAAAAATTAAAATATTTAAATACACATATCATTTTAAAAATTAAGAATACATAGCAGTTCCTCTGTATGAAAGTCATTTATAGCTTCTCCAAGTATCTGATGTTGACTTTGTTCATTTAACAAATGTTCACTGAGCACTGACCATATGCTAGGCAGTTATAGGTGCTTAGTTACACTAATAAACAAAATAGGCAAAGTTCCTGTTCTTGCGCAACTTAAATTTTGGTGGGAGAAACAGTAAACCAATGAATCAATAAAGGCATAATATACAAAATGGTACTTAGTAAGGGCCAAGAGGAAAAAACTGGGTAAGTGGGGAGAGAGTGATGAATTTTGGACAAGAAGAAGTTAATAAGTTAGTGTGTGGCAAGAAAGGCCTCTCTGATGAGGAAACATTTGAGCAGAAAGTTGAAAGAAGTGAGGGAGTAAGGCATCCTGAACCCAGGAGAGTGAGTGTGGGAGGTGCAGGGAAGAACAAACGCGCAGACCCTGAGATAGCACTGGGCGTGGTGTGTCCACACACAGCCAAGAGGCCAGGGTGATCGGAACAGAGCATAAAGTGAGAGAATTAGAAAATATGCTTTTTTGTTGTTGTTAAGACACCCAGCTTTAACATAAGGAATTATCTACTAGTCTCCTTAAATGAAATGATGCATCCAAAAGTTGAAGACATTTCCGGAGATCTGTGTTCCTCCAGCCTTGTCTCCCTCACTGCTGTCATGAAGGAGTCTGAACCAGGGAGGAAAAGCTGGCCAGCCAAAGCCATATCTGGCACTTAATTGGCAAGCAATGATGGCTGCATTTTAGTTACATTGCTGCAATTTAAATATTTTTACAATTTTAGACAAAAATCCTGAATGATTATGTGTTTTGTGAACGAGACCTTATGCTTCAATTGTATGCAGCAGAAAAATTATAATGTCATCAAGAAGTTTTAAAACAGTGCATTTAGACTGATATTTGAGGTACTTTATAACCTATTTTTACATCTTAGAGATGTATTCTAACCTCTTCTCTGCTTATTTCAATCACTGGCCAACTCTTCCTACAAATTGTAAAACATCTAGTAAAATATTATTTCAACTTACTATCCATGACAGGTGTGTCATCATCCTAATTCATGAGAGAGACTTTTGTTTTTATAAATTGAGACAGTGCCACAAATTGCAAACTCACCTATGTGATGATATTTCTTGCTTTAAACACCTCAATGCTTGACAATTTAAGTACCAAAGTTCTTTGAAAAACATTATGTATTGGGTCTTTTCTTACTGAGGAAAGTGAAGATTCTGGAAAGAATGGAACTTTGCAATATCCTCTGGTGAATTTTGTTTTTCTTTGATGATTTTCTTATTATCAGAATCTATATCACAGATTTTACTAATAAATAAAAAAAATGACTATAGTGCTCCAGAGCAGTGAAAAACACTTAGCAGTCATGGAGTCAATTAATCATAATATAAGCATCTTCTTGACCATGAGGTGACTACTTGTCTGCTCACTTCTGGCCACGTGCCTTGTGAGAGAATGAAGGCACCAGCAGAAAATAGATCAGATGGCAGAATTTGGGGAAAAGCCAGTTTGCAGAATGTGAGATTCTACTGAATATATTACCAAAAAGTCCCATATTGTACTTTTATGAGCATATAAAGGAGGTAGCTGTGGCAGTTAACTACTACAACTTGTTCAAGTTTAACCACTGGTCATTATTTCAGTGAAATTGTGTAAATCTCTTTCTTAGTTTAGCAAGCATTCTCACATAAGTTTACTCAGAAATTCCAAAGAAATTCAGACATCAGATTCAGAATTTGGTAAGGGAGAGTTTCCACTGGTGTTAGGTTAAAATCACAAAGTGCTTGAACTCTATTATGCCACTCCACCCCAACCCCACCCTTCGGGTTCCCTCAGTGCCAGTTTTTATGTGGGCTCATAAAATAAGAACCTTGCAGAAAGGTACCCTTTACAGAGCCAAATGTTAAGAGCAATAGGGATCTAAGCTGGATGCCAGAGTTTTTATAAAAAGTTTGTGTTAGATGAGTTTATTAGATTTTTTTGGAAAAAAGGAACTTAGTTTCTAATTTGTTTAAATGGGGTTCAAGGAAAGGGGAATTTTTTTGACATTCATTAGGAATCTAAATGTACCAAGGAGGGTTGTAAAATACGTTTTATTGAAGCTCATTTAGATTGGAAGCAGAGGAACATCTGTAACTACTCTGAAGGGGACTCTGGAAGAACTTTTTATGAGTAAACTGGGATTGTTGCTTTTAATTATTTGAGTGTATAGATTATTCAGTTATGTGTATAAAGAGCCTATTTAGCTACCACCTCCAGGCCACATCACAGAAATACAAGAGGTTTTTTTTCAGTTTGTTTTGGTTATGCTCTGTAATTTAAAATATCATCTCACAAGTGACTGAAGCAAGTGCAAGTGTGATCGGCTCACAGAGTTCCTTTGCAGGTTGACTTTATTGTGTATCGTTTTGCAAGACCTGGTAACAGCTAAGCTGTTTTGTTTTGGATTCCAAAGGCATAATGATTTTTTTTAAATGAATTACTCATTAGTAATTTTGTTTTGAAGTTCTTCAGAGCAGGGGTTTCCAAAGTTAAAATATGGCAAACCAAACTTTTATCTGTAAAATTTAATTCCTAAAGCATTTAACCAAAGTCCTATTAGGTATTTTGTTTCTGAAGAAACCAACATCATTTTTAATGATTTTGACATTAAAAAACAAAATGATGTCTTCAGCCCCTGAGCTGTTACATTACACGGGGTGAATACTCTTTGCACATTTATTAAACATCCACCTCCCCTACATTTGATAAGTAGAGGTGCCTCAACCTACTGTTAGGGCAGCCCTTATCAGATAGAGAATACATGTAATGAATGAAAGGTCATTATATTTTACTCTTTTTCACAATCAAACATGTAAAGACAGCATAGATAATGACACACACATCTTTTAACTGCATTTCAAATGCATTTGTTTTAATTCATAGGACGCGTCTAATGAGACAATCATTCTAGAATACCTGCTAAATAGAAAAGTGTCAACATTTATAAAAAGGGTTATTAAGATGAAAGGATTCTCATTACAAAATATATGAATTTTTCTTATTATATAACTTAGATATAAACAAAAAGTAGGGACTAAACATGTCAAAAGTCACAAGCCTACAGGGTATTCCTTAATATGGCATTAATAATTTGTACAAACAAACCTTTATCTTTGTATAGCTTTTTTTTAACCTCCCTTAACTTGGGAATAACTTGGCTTTCATGGAGATTCACCAAACTATGCCTTTCTGTCCACTCTGTTTAGTACTACAATTAAGAGAGATGAATTTTCAGAAGAACAAGCTTTAAACCGGTCACTCTGGCGTGGCAGATTTTACGATGGATGCCTACGTGCTCCTCAGAAAGACACTTCTTGACTCCCTGGGAAGAAAGCATATGACTGAATTTCAGTAGTTCAGTTTTTACATTAAAATATGGCCAGTGAGGGGGTCCAATCTGTTAGGGAAAAGTGGCCATGCGGCCAGAGTTTTCATTTTACTTTGGGGGTCTTGCATTTGCCAAGTGGTCAGCCAGCTGTCCAGGCTTTTAAAATGAGGAAACTGAAAAATCTGAGAGGTAAATTGCACTGAAAGGTTTAATATTCATTAAGCTTGAAGGATTTTTTAGTAAAATAAAAAGAGAACTGCTGTTTTGAAATTTGGAGTTTTAACAAGTATTCCTTTAAATTCCATGTAAACAGTCAGGTAGGAAATCAAATCTCACACAGCTGTGAGCATTGTTCCACAGTGCAAAGAACAGGGACATAAAGACTGACAGGCCTGGTTCAGTTTGCTGCTGCTCTTCAGCAGTTGTATAAACTTCTCTCTGAGCCTGGGTTCTATTGTCTGTAAAATGGGAGTAATAATAATAATACTTGAAAAAATTGCATCTATGTGTACTAATGCATGTTAACTAAGTTACTGTGGTCATCATTATGCAATATATATATTTTTTATATATGTGTATTATATATATGTATAAAATCATTAAGTTAAATACATAAAACTAATATGTAATATATCAATTTCATATCAATTTTTAAAAACTGAAAGAAAAGAAACAAAAAGAAAAAGTCTGTTTTGATATACAGTAAGATACTTAAGGCATTTGGCAGATAGAAGACAATAAATTACACTGAACTATTTAAATGCACCTTAAAGGAATAGCAGTTAAAGGTTCTGATTTGAAAATAGATTGCTAATTTCTTGTTAGCATTCACCAAAAAGGGTCATAATTTCAGAATATGTGTAAAGCATCAGTGCAGAACATTGATAGGGAAAATTATTAAAAGTGTATCTTTCCACCTGAGTAGGCAGGTTAGTAGTTAAGCCTTAGGAGTAATGGCTGTCAACTAAAGAGATTTTCTTGATAATAAGGTTAGATTTGTCTTCCCTACTTTCTGGGGGAGCCATAGGGAAGACTTCAGGAGAAAGTGCCAGCCAGTCACGTTTGCATGAGATAAATAATCAGTTGTGAGCTCAGTGTGTGATTCTCGTTAAAATCCAGACTTTGGAACAGCTCCCAAAAACTCATTGCCACCACCACCACTACCAATCTCTTTTGCATCTCATTGGCATTTGAGGACGTTAATTGACTCATTATTGCAATTCATATTCAGGAAAGGAAGTTGATTAAGGAAGGCAGATGCAGAATCTCCAGACACATTCATAGCTGCGTTGTTTGTCCCGGCAGTTTACTTGAGTTATTAGAATATTTAGGAAGCTATAGCCAGAGGGACAGGGGACATGTCCCACTAAGTGTCACCCTCACAAAATAGGTTTTTACTAAAAACAGTATAATTTTTGAATAACCTTATTCCACCTTAAGATCTAAATAGCAGTTATTTTCTTAGTTCTTTTATACTAATTACAGCCACTTCATTTTATTTTAATTACTCTTCTAGAAAATTGGTTTCTGATACTTGTACAGAAAGAAGGAATATTTTTTAAAGGTCCATTAAAAGTATATCTAATTTCTAGTGAGAATGTTTAAAAGAACATTTAAAAATTACCATCAGGAGTAAAATTTTATAAACAGTTTTTAAGTTTTCCCATACTGTAGTTCTCAATTTTGAATAAGTAAGTTGTGATAAATTTATAGGTCAAATGTATGTCATTATTCATTTGAGTGATTTTTTTTCCCTTTTGTTACTTTACTCATCTTGAAACAACTGGACTAGTTTCCATTTTTATGTCTAAGATTGCATACAGATAGTTATATGTATAAACAGATATGCCTGATGGATAATTCTCTATTTTTATATTTGGAGTGACCAGTAGTTAGAGCTGAGTACTGAGAAGTAGTCTCAAAAATAGATTCTCAGTAATTTGGCAAATATTGGCATAACTAAAATACTACAGTTTGTCCTGAACAACCTGGGTTTAGACTGTGTGGGTCCACTTATACATGGATTTTTTCCAATAAATGTACAGTATTTGTAAATAAATATGGATTTATTTTTCACACTATCTTTTCATTTTTTATTTCTATTGTTAAGTAGTACATAAAATATCTACAGTGTTTTGTATCATTTAAGACAATATTGATGTAGATACTGACAGATGATTCATATCATAAACAGATGACGTGAACTTACAGTATTCATAAATACAGTACAGTACTGTAAATGTATTTTTTCTTCCTTATGATTTTCTTAATAACATTTTCTTTCTCTAGTTTACTTGATTATAAGAATACAGTGTATAGTACCTGTACAAAATGTGTGTTAATCAACTGTTTATGTCATTGGTACAGTCTACAGTAGTCTCTTCATAGTTAAGTTTGGGGGCAATCAAAAGTTATATGTGGATTTTTTACTGTGCAGGGAGTTGGTGCCCCTAACCCCTATGTTGTTCAAGGATCAACTACATATAATTCTGAGATCAATTTACCACAAAAGTATAATTTACTTATTCCCCTTTATATTGAAATTCCTTAATAACAATTAATTTTGAGAAAATTATTTTTTTCAGTTCTTAAATGTGAATGTATTGTTCAGACATTACTATGAATAGTTTCACTGCCTAAAAGAAACAGACTTTGAGCTATAAGAAGTTCATCCAAAATAATTAATCCCACAAAAATCTTGTTCAATTTAAGCATAGTCATCATTGCCATTCTACATCTTTCCTTTCCCAACTAGCTATTGCTAAGTTAACTAATTTCACCTCTTCACTTGATCTGCATTGGTTAGCCTGCAAGCCTAATCATGTGTGAACAGCTAATACACTTTTTACGCATACACAGATGTACATGAAATAGAAATGAATGGTAAAAAATAATAGAACTCCTTTATATCTTGCCCCAGTAGTTTTTTTTCTCCACTAATTAACTTATTCTGACCCCACACCATATGAATCACGCTCATTTTCCTCATAGATCTATGTGTTATTAACATTTCAAAGTATATTTTCTACAAAACTATGATCAATTACATAAAATATTTAATGAGCAATTATTATGTATGTGCTGGTATTTAGGGGTGGAACTGTGATCACAGATTAACAGTGCATGATGTTCACTCTCTAAAAGCTTACATTCCAGTGGGGGTAATGTATAAATAATTCCATGTAAAAACACAAAATATGATATGGATTCAACTGAAGAGTAAGCCAAGTTAAATGAGAACTCCAAGAAATGAATTATTCACTGACTGACATTTTTAGAATCTAAAGGAAGGTCAAGGAAAGATTTGTTGTTGGATCTTACAGAGTATGTATGATTTGGATGCAAAGAAAAAGAGAGTCATTCCAGGTAGATGGTATGCATGAACAAAGGTCCAGAGATGGGCATGCTCTGGGACAAATAAGTCGTTCTGCATTGTTGAAGCGTAGAGTGAGTGAAAGTGAGCCAAGAGATGGGGCAAAAGGTAGACAGGAGTCAGACAGGAGCTTTAAGAGACACATTTGGGAGTCTGAACTTCATTCTATAGGTGACTTAGAGCTATGAAAGTTTTAGCATGGGGAGTGTGGACATAGAGCATGTGGTGACAAGAGAGGCTACTGGGGCATATTATGTTTCAGAGAGCTAATCCACGTACAAACAGGTTTGATTCACTGTAGTGGGAAAGCCTGGAGATGGGATGTTGGGGAAATCTATTAGAAAACTATGACTAACATCCAACGAGGTAATTACCAGCCCCAAAGAAGAGTCCATAGACAAAGAAAGTGAAGTGTATGTGTTTGTAGTCATGGAGATGTAGAGCTCTGTGTGGTAGGGAACTGGGTATTAAGTGCAAGTGGAGGATGGTTTGGGGAAAGGGAAAGAGAAACAAAATGATGATAACTGCAGATTCTTAGCTGGATTATTGGCCTTAAGATTGATAAGAGGGAAAAGAAAGAATGTGTGTATAAGAAAATATCCAGCAGGTCATTGTAAATGTGGGTCAGAAGATTAGGTCAGAACTAGAAATTTAGATTAAGTGTCTCTTCAATAGAAATGGGAATTGAAGTTGTGGGAACAGATGAGAGAACTTGTGAAGATGGTCACATCATGAATGAACCTGGGGATGAGTCTTTGTAAATGCCTATGGGAAAGTCATGGATTGGCAGAAGAAAAGCATCAGGAGAGCCTTCGGCTCCCATAAAACTTGAATGAAGCTTTATGAAGACCCAGAAAACATGGCAACTTAAAGACCAGGTGACATGGAAAAAAAGTGACTAGAGAAACACAATTGCAGGCAAGGTAGAGTCAAAGAGTCTCATTTTTTATTCAATTATTTAATTTCTTCAGTTCTTCAACATTTACTGAGTACCTCTATGACCCAGGCATTGTGCTAGGTATCAAAATATATGTGATAGTCCTGTAATTCCTGGCTGTTCTTAGTAATTTCATGCAATCCCTTGTTGGTTTTCCTTTTCCTCACATTATTAAAACTTTTCCTTCTTGTGAAATAATTGTCACTAAAATATGGCTATGATAAAAATAGTATTTCAATTAATGCTGTTATAAACATTTGTTCATTTAATCCTCCCAACAATCTTGTGCAGCAGAAAAAACAAGCATTGCCATCTCCATTTTATAGATGAGGAGTAAAATCACCAATACAGTGTTTTGTATGCAGCAATTACTCAAGAAAGATTTATCTGAATGAATTCTATCAATAAGTTGCAGCAAAAACTCAAAGAGCTAGGTTGTAATTTAAAATTTAAGCATCTCTCCTCACAAAAAAAAGACTCCCTTAAATTTAGAAAGTAAAAGTGAATCGAGATAATATCTACCTTTGTCAAACCAAAACATTCTGTCTCCTCCCCACCATCACTAAATACTCCCTCACCATACTTGCCCAGCTCCAATGTAGATGTTAAGTCCAACTGGCATCTCTTTCAGGTCTCAGAAATGCAGCACTATGAAATCAAATTGAACTTCTCAGTTGTCTTCTCATTGCCTTCAGCTTTCATTTTCTCCTGTTCTTAGAGAATATTTATCCACGATACATTTTGAGTACTAGTTATTTCCAACAAATTTCACAGTATTCTCTTTCAGATCTGTCAAACCAAAAATTCCACAATGATACTTCTGAAAGACATGATCTGTGAGAATTGTCAAAGAGTCTCACATTAAGATAAATACCTGATGTCAACCCTATGTTAAAAGGCTCACGTATTTCCAAAGCAAGTCTAAAAGTAATGATGTCAATTGTGATAGTCACAACCAATTGGTAAAGGCTACCTGAAACATTAGGTTAAGAAGAGTTCAGTGAGGAAAAATGCCACAAGTGACTGTGAGTGTTTGTCATGGGCACAAGGGAGGAAGAGGTAACACATGCTGAGTATTTTACCTTTTTGTTGTAACGGCAACTTGAATCAGACTAGGCTGGTATCAGATTATGAGATTTCCAGAATGAGTAGCATGATGTCCCGCTCTCTTAAATACAAGGTCTTGCCTAGGGGTAAAGTGCCCTCTTAAGTAAGGAATACAACCTTTTGCTAAGAAATCTGGCATGCAGTGCTGAAGATGGCAGTGTGCTTTAATGAAACATGGAAGTAGACAACTGTTTTAGTCAATTCCTAATTGCATGTTTGCAAATACTTTTAACCTAAGTCTCAGTATTCTCTGCATTAACCAGCTGACATTTGTTGCAAAGGGAAATGATGAGAAATTTAATTCAAATGAAAACTAGGCAATTGTTTTGAATTCGTAAAATGAATTTCTCTCTAGGGGCCCTATGGAACTAATGGGAATGGGTGTTAAAAATATAAATCCCAGTGCATCAACATAAACAGAGATAACTGAACATGACTGATTATAATAATAGAGAGAATTCTCTGAGGGCTTCATGCACATGGACACATCCAAATGTTATTTTGTTTGTTACTTTTTCCTAGCACTAACATATTTGTAGTCTGTTTTATCTTAAAATTGATTGCTGTGCCAGACATTAGATCATTCCCTCCAGAGCCAGTGTGCCTCCAATTTAGGTGACTTACTCAAGGTCACTGAACATGAGGGGCAGAGTAGAGGATATTGCAAAGGCTTTTGAGTTCCAGACTGCTGCTTACCCACTGAACCTTGCAGAGGAAAACGTACAAAACCTGCAGCTCTGTTTATCTACATATTTTCTTTGGCTGAAATTGTACATTTACAAAGTGATGCTTCCACTCATGTCATGGTCCCTTCACTTCAAAGCAGTTAAAAAGAATTTTTTTCAACCCCAGGCAATTTATGTTTTTGAATTATTCTGGGATTATATAATAATATAGAAAGACCTGTAGATTTCATAGTGCAAAATGGAGTAAGAATATAGATTGAAAGTGAGAACAATAATAAAAAATATCAGGTATTTTACATATTTGGATAAAAGTGAATCACAGAAACTATTCTGTCCTAAAAAAATTACACTTACATCTTTTATCAGAAATTATATACCACTATTCCATCGAATACTTCAGGCAGATATGTTTTCTAGAATACTTGTCCCGACTCCCTGTGTCTTATGCACCAGAAACAGCACATCTACAACCAGTTTACTTGAACAGAGTACAACCAGAAAAATAGAAACCACTGTAGATCTCTCAAATGAAAACATTTAATTCAAGGATAGCTGGTTACTGAAAGTCAAACAGGAGATGGTGAGACAAAGCAGAGATCAGTAACAACAGAAAGTAGCACCCCTAGAGCTGGGGGAACAAAGGGAAGAGGCGGTGATTTCCAGAACCCAGAATCCAGGGCTGTCCTAGGGGGAACTGGAGCCACAAAGAGTGCTGTGAAGTAGCAGCTGGCACCGCGGAGGAGACCAACCACTTCTGAAAATGCCACAGGGCCAGGGGCAGTGCACTGACTTCCCTTTTTCATCCTCCAATCTTCTATGAGGATCTTGCTTTGCAAGAGGACAAGAGAGTCTAGGAGATTAAGCTCCCTGTGAGGCAGAGCAGGGGAAGGGAGGAGATGAATCCAAAAGCAAATGTGCACCGAATACTGATCACCTCACTTACTGAATGATCCTGCCAAACACACAGTTCTGTATTTTTAAAAAAATATGTTTAACTTCCTTTCTATAAGGAGAAATTGGTCTCTTTTTTTATGTTTTGATCTCTTCCCACCCAGAGTGTACTGATTAAGACTATTTATTTGTAGAAGACAGACAAGGACCTTTGGAAAGAAAGGAGAT
The DNA here is from genome assembly GCF_040802235.1 of Manis javanica. Lineage (NCBI taxonomy): Eukaryota > Metazoa > Chordata > Mammalia > Pholidota > Manidae > Manis > Manis javanica. The sequence continues at coordinate 109,677,963 of NC_133160.1, forward strand.
CCGGGGACACTGGAAGCAAGTATAAGGGGTACTACAGTTCAGCAGAACAAATATTTTTACCATTAACAAGCAGTTCCCCTTCTTGCATCCTGGCCTCTCAGCAACCATCTGACTATTTTCATTATTAATAGACATTCTTTTTCTTTTGTGTAGAGGCCCCTTTGAGGGTATGATACTTCTTTCTTCACACATATGCAAAAAAACCTTCAAAATTGTTTCAAGCAATTCCCTACCCACCCATGAAAACCCTGACGATGTATCTCCAGGGAAAAAACCTTTGCTCTCTCCATACCAAATTCTCTTTCAATTTTTTTAAAACTCCTTTATAACTCTTGTGAGGATCATAAATGGTCTCCAAGCAAGAGCTGATTAAGACTGGACTTCTAACACAGGGGCTTGGAACACAGAGAAATTGTTTGCTAAATGTTGTGTTCTTGTGTTCATGTGCATTTTTCATATAGGAATGTTCAAAACCCCCAAAATATTTAGAAGCAAGGTTCTAGATATTCCCTGAGAGATATAAAATATATATATGTGATAGGCAAAACCATTTTGGACTGACAGATTATACAAACACAAATAGAGATACATACTAACAAAGGAAAAGAAAGTCTTACATGAATCAACTGAAGTTTTCCTTTCATATGCTTTTAAAAGTGTCACACTGGTTTTTCAGGATGAGAAATTATACCCTTCTTGGCTTCTATCCTCAATTATGTAATGATCTTTGTGTGCTAGAAGTGAAGCTTCTAGGTATGATTTCTTTTTCTACAAAGAAAAAACATAATGAGCAGTTTAGAACCTTCTTTTTCTGAGTTATGATTACATATGCCAAATTTTAGGAAAAAACCTACAACATTCTAAATCACAAATGTGATCTCTATCACTAAAGATTCATCATAAGGTCATAGAATGTCAGTTCTGAAAGGGATCTTAGAATTTGTCAATTCCACCTGTTTATTTTACAATAAAAAAGAAACTGAGATCTCATAAGATATGACTCAATACTGATCACTTCCATCTATCACATTCCCAGTTCCTAGTATCGGTACCTTAATGGTGGTGAGCTATTATTTTACCCATCTATTAGGGTGAAGTTATGATTAATGGAAATTTTCAATCTTCTACTGAACTCTTTGGTTGAAGGTAGCAACCAAGCGAGTCCATAAACAAGACACATGAATCTCCACCAGCACTTTTCTTTCTATACTTGCAAGCAGTTTTCTTTCTATACTTGCAAGCAGTAGTTTGCTGTGTCTTGAGAAAGACTGATGAGTTTCAAACTCTGGTTCATGAGGGCCAAATAGGGCTAAAGATAGACAGTTGGCAGCTGCCTAGCTTCTTTAGACTCATTTTCTCTATCTGTAAAATTAGGACAACAAGAATACCTACTTCATGGGGTTGTTGTGAGAAATAAATGAACAGAAATGCTTGGGAAGAACTCAGGCCTATGAATAGCACATGAGTTCTGTGAATAAATGCTCACTGTTGTTACTATTAGGTGCTTTGGAGTCTGAGTATATTGAACATTCACTCCTTCCAGAAACAAAACTAAAAAATATTGTCCTAATCATAAGTAAACTTTGTGTCTGCTAAAATTTACAGCTGATTAATGCCAGACAGAAAGAAATTGCCATTTGAGAAATAGTAAAATTGAGTTATGATACAAGAGCCAGGTGATATAAGACTTATCTTTCATCAATGAAGAGTTCATAATAAATTTAAAACGAGTTTCTAGAAGCACTATGTTGAAGCAGGGATACCCCAAATACCAAACAAATTCTTTAAGGCTGTAGCCAAAATCCCAAAGCCTGTCTAGACCAGAAGTTTAAAGGCCATCTCTTCAGAGAACATTTTGGAGCAACTGAGGTGGTTGGTGGTAGAATGGGAAAGAAAATCCCATTTTGCCTCTTGAGAAGCAGATATATGCCCAGACATATTTTTTTCTCCCTTGCATAATAAAGTTTTGCTTGTTACCTTCAGCTTGGCAGAAGGTGGTCACCAAGATGCCTACAGCTTCTTCTAGTCTGTCTCTACCTGCAGGGTTCTTAAAGCCTTAAATCACAAAGAGGGAAACTGTTGAAATTGTTTCTCTCAATCTTGAGTTTTTTTATATTGCTTTTGCTTTGGCAAAATGCATTTACTCAAGCAGTCTTGTCTGCACTCTAGAAAATGTGATACCATTTTGCACTGAATTTTTAAATGCAAAATTTTTGGCCAATTAACAAATACAACTTCTTATGATTCTGTTCCAATAATCTTTGAGAATTGTTATACTGTAAACCCAGAAAATTAACATTGCCAGATAAACAGCCTGATTATATCTGGCATGATCAAGGTTTCTTAGTGAGAAAATGTACAGTTTCCTAAGGCCTCTGACAGAAAGCCACTCTCAGACCTTTTCAAAGGTTTTCAGAAGTTATTACTAGAGATGAACTATGGCATGAACAAAAAGGTTTGAAGTCTTGTTTATAGTTAGCCCATGGCTCTGAGTTAGCAAGTTCTCTCTTAAATGATCAGTATTTGAGCTCTGGGTGCTAATGAGCAAAAGTTAGCCAGAGGGAATGTGGATGTGAGGAGCAAAAGACTAAATCATGGGGGGAGTAAGCATTCAAATCAAATCTCAATAATTTTTAGAAGTCAAATTATGTTTTTATCAGTGCCTCCAGTATAAGCTGAAGAAGTCCCACTGACATTCCCAGCTGTAAGAGTAGAAGTCTGGTTTCACATTTGCATGATTTTGAAGGTCAAATGCCTGCTATCCAAGTCTTACTGATCCATATGGACTAGAAATGCCACAATATGCAATCATCATGAAGGCAGATTGTCTCCTGTAAATCTGTCCTTTCTGTAACACATTCAAAATGTACCGTATTGGCTAGATTATAAATCCTTTCAGGAAATGCATGCACATTTGTAGAAGCAGTTTCATGTTGATGGATGTGGCATTGGTGCTCAGAGAACCCTTAAAATAATTTATCATATGTATAAATCTGGCTTTCCATGTGTCTGGATTTCTTGTGAACAGGTATATACCTGTAACTCAAAATCTTGTTCTTAGAAATGAACAACACCATCTTCAGTCTGCTCTCATGTTTCCCATAGATATGGGACCTGTGGATTTTATATTATTCTGGATCCCAACTTTATTTGCTGAGTAGAAATTTACTTAAATGATTCCTTAAAGTTTGATAATATATTTATCAAAGGGTTCTTCTTTATATATTTTATTTCCATTAAATAATAAACATCTTTACTGTGTTTAAAATATTACTCTTTTTTTCATTATTTAAATATACACAGTATTTTCAGAAAAACATCCTTGGTATAAAAGGACAAATGAATTTGATGGTGATTCTAAAGCATTCCATTGTGTTGTAGAAAATTCAAAACTTTGCATACCTATTTTTGTGGATCCTTAGGTATGTAGTAAACACTATTGAACTTACCTTCCACTGTTCTCTGAACAACTTACCTTACTTTATCTACAAAAAAAATAAAATATTCTTGTTCTTTTAAAGATCATCTGATAAAAGTAACAATTTCCATGCTTATATATAGATAAATAAGATCCATTCCATGGACACTCAGCAACTACTTTTCTCAAGAAAACAAAACAAAATAAAAAACAATGGTAGTTCTAATTTCAGCTGCTTGAAAACATTATAGGACATTAAAATTAGAAGGGGTTGCTTTCTAAACAAATAAACTTATTTAACAAATAGAGAAACTGAAGCCTAACTTTAAGTGACCAAATAAAGTCAAATAAATGATGAGTTTGTGGCTGCCTTGGTGCTAGGACTAGAGCTCAAGCTGGCCCTTGAATTAGTATGTATGTGTTTTCTACCATGTTGCAATGCCTCTCAGTCTTGTAAAAGAGTAATATTTTATAACCAGTTGCATTTCTATACATTAACTATCTGAAAAAGAAATAAAGAAAGCAATCCCATTTACAAGAGCATCAAAGCAACAAAATAGTTAGCAATGAATTTAACCAGGAATGTGTAAGATCTGTACACCAGAAATTATAAGACATGAATGGAAGAAACTAACAAGACACAAACAAATGAAAAGATATCCCATATTCATAGACTGGAAGAGTTAATACAATTAAGATAATCCATACTACCCAAAGCCATTGCTATGAAAATTGCAGTGGAATTTTTCACAGAAATAGAAAGAAAATCCTAAAATTCATATGGAACCACAAAAGACACTAAATAGTCAAAGCAATCTTAAGAAAGAACAAAGCTGGAGGCACCACACTTCTTGATTTCAAGCTATCTTACAAAGCTATAATAATCAAAACATTCTATGGCACTGGCATAAAAAAAACAGACACATAGACCAGTAGAAAAGAATCAAAAGCCCTGAAATAAATCCACACATACATGATGAACTAAGATTTGACAGGGAGGTCAACAATACTCAATAGAGACAAGATAGTCTCTTCAATAAATGGTATTGCAAAGACTAATAAGCACATGCAAAAGAATGAAATTAGACCCCTGTCTTACATCATTCACAAACATTAACTGAAATGTATTAAAGACTTAAAAATAAGACCTAAATAGTAAACTTCTAGAAGAAAACATAAGGAAAAAAATCTCCTTAACATTGACCTTGACAATAATTTTTTTTGGATATAACACAGAAGCAAAATTCAACAAGTGGGACTACATCAAACTAAAAAGCTTCTGTACAGCAAAAGAAACCACCAACAAAATAAAAAGGCAATCTATGGCATGGAAGAAAATATTTGCAAACCATATATCTGATAAGTGGTATCCAAAATTTATAAGAAACTCACACAACTCTAAAGCAAAAAAAAAATTGATTGAAAAAATGGACAGTGGACTTGAGAAGACATTTTTCCAAAGACGGCATACCAATGGCCCATAGGTACATAAAAAGATGTTCAGCATCACTAATTATCAGGGAAATGAAAATCAAAGCCACAATGAGCTATCACCTTACACCTGTTAGAGTGGCTATTATCCAAAAGCTAAGAGATAACAAATACTGTGAGGATGTGCACCCTGGTGCACTATGGGTGTGATGTAAATTGGTGCAGCCACTGTGGAAAACATGAGGCTGTTTTATGAGGTTGCTCAAGAAATTAAAAATAGAACTACTATATGGTTCAGGAATTCCAGTTCTGAGTAAATGTCTGAAAGAGATGATATCACTATCTGAAAGAGATAGCTGGCTTGCCATGCTCACTGCAGCACTATTGACAATAGCCAAGACATGGACACAACTTAAGTATCTGTTGATGGATGAATGGATAAAGAAAGTGTACTGTGTATTTATAGAACAAAACATTATTCAGCCATGAGAAAGAAAGAGATGCTGCCATTTTTTACAACATAGATGGACCTTATAGGCATACACTAAGTGAAATGAGTCACACAGAGAAAGATAAATACTGTGCGATCGTACTTGTATGTGAAATCTAAAAACATTGAACTCATAGAAACAGACAGTAGAACTGTGGTTGCCAGAGGCTGAGGGGTGGGGCCTGGGACAATGCTGGTCAAAAGGTACAAACTTTTAGTTATAAGATGAACAAGTTCCAGGGATGAACGTACAGCAGGTGACTGTTGTTAACAATTATGTGTTGTGTACTTGAATGTTGTTATGAGAAGTGCGTTAATGCTTTCATCCTAAGAGTCACAACAACAAGAACAAGAAAATTGTAATTATGTGAAGTGAAGGGTGTGTTAACTAATCTTATTGTGGGAAACATTTTGTAATATATTTGTATCAAATCATCAGATGGTATACCTTAAACTTATACAATGTTGTATGTCAATTATATCTCAATAAAGCTAGAAAAAGAAAATAGTAAATGAGAAGCTGAATAGATATTTCACAAGTTTTTTATTTGTTTGTTTGTTTTGCCCAACTGATGTCTTGTTTTGCACTCTAATTGGTTTACTTATAGCACTTCCCAGAAAGTAAGATATCATTCATTCATTTATTCATTTATTCCACAAACATTTCCTGGGAAATGGATATATGACAGGCACTCTAGTGGCTGTTACAAGAAAATTTACAATCTAGTAATATAACCTAGTGTACAGCAAACAAAGGGTTTCCTAATATAATCCTTCATTTGTTTTTCCAAGTAACCTTAAAATAAGATGTAAATCCTGGAGCCACACTACCTGGTCTTGATCTCAGCTCTACCACTTTCTAGCTGCTCCCCCTTAGGGAAATTACTAAATCTCTCTGCCTCAGTTTCTTAATAAGTAAAATTATACTTTCCTTTATAGTTGCTGTGATGATTAATTGGGTTAATAAATGGACATAATGTGAAGATTTTGGAATCATGCCTACCACATAAGAACTGTTGAATAAACATTAGATATAATTACTGTTCCTATTGTTACTAATAGTACTTTTATCACTATCAAGAATGAAAATCCTCACCCCAGATAGCCTCCAGAATGACTATGACCTAAATAAACTCCACTTCATGTGATTTTAATCCCTTGCATTTCCCCTGCCTGCCCTTTAATTCCCAAAGAGTAGTATCTCATCTTTAGATACACTTTAATGGCTATTTCTACCATCAGAACATTGAGCAGTTCGGTGATAAAATCAGGGCAGTTTGAGATGTCACACCCTAACTAGTTATACTGCATAAAGCTTAACAGTTTGCTTTCTGTTTTTAAAGAAGCATTTCGTTTAGCCATACTTGTGGCGGCACATGTAATTGAAAAGAGACATATGGAGACCAGCATGGAAGCCTAACAAACACTTCAGAGTGGCTTAAAAACTATGCTAATCAGTTAGGGAAACCATGTTTTAATCTTAAAAAAAAAAAACTTCTTCAAACCTAAGGTGACTTTTTAAGAAATGTAATCATTATCAATATTATCCATCACCATCATTGGTTTATTTCTCTCAGCCCTGGCAAATATTGGAAACAAAATGAAATCATATAAAAAGGAAGAAATGAGAACACCCATGACCTGTAGTTTTTGAGGAGCAGAAATGAACTCTTGATGGAGGTAAATGAGGACGCCAGCACCCCGGTCAGCGTCTGAGCATAGCAGGTCTCCCCACCCGGGACGGGGAGGGATGACGCCGGCTCACAGCGCTTCCCCCCGGCAAGAAGACGCTGAGCATTACCTGAAAACAAGGGAGGCATCCGATGAACAGACCTTTATAACAGAATGTGCATCTGCCAAGACTAAAATACACCACAAGCTTCTGGTGCTGGCATGCTGACAGTATGAGCAAGCTGTCTTAGTAGTGATTTTGCAAATCATTTGAGTTTAAATTCTATATAGGCCGTAGGGCCCCTGGAGCATCATTTTCTATATTTGGCTTCCTCATTTAGCTATGTTTGGAATAAATAGGCTATGGGTAAAAATCATGCCCTTTAAGAGTTTTGCATACATAAACTAATTCTGCATATATATTATACATGAAGAGAGTGATTGATGTAAGTCTCTACACATACACACACACACACACACACACAGAGGCCCTCTAAATGTATTTTTAAGTTTTTTTCCTGTGTGACTTTTTTTCTCTCTTTTTTTAAGTTCAGTTCTCTGGCATTTAGTAACCCACAAGCTGCTGTTTTTTTTTTTTCCCCAAATAAGTTCAGCTTGGTGGAGGGGCCAAGAAAAATGAGCCCAACTGATGATTGCAATCTCAAAAGAAAATATGCTTTTTATCAGAGACCACATGTTGCCAACACCAATTAAAGTAAGCTGGGAGATTTTATCAGACACTAACCAGGAGGGGAGAAATGAGGAGCCAGTTACGAGAAAGGAAAAGTAAGTTTCAGGTTGAATTCCTGGGTTGCTCCATTTAAAATGAAATATAAAAACTTAAGGTAGAAAGTTTAACGAACATTGAAGATTGAACAATTTGTTAACCATCTAGATAAGAAATTGTACAAAAGCAGTATCATGAACTTTGATTTAAGCTGGGCTGGATGAAATCCTGGCTGTGCTGCTGGCTGCCTAAATCACCTTCAGATATCTAAAACTTAGTCTCTTCATTTATAAATTAGGAATCACAAACATCTGTTTGGATTTAAAAACAATGATAATGTGGAATAAAGCACCAGTTTCATAATATTTTCTTGATAAATGTTGAGAGAAATCAATTAATTTGGACAAATGCCTCAATAAGCCAATCATGTTCCTTTACTAAAGTGTTATAAGCAACCATTTAGATACCTTCATCTTGCAAATATTTTGAGTAATGTGCATTATTTTACTGTCTTTCCAAGTTTGACAAGTATTGTAAGGTTGTGACATGTTCTTACAGTTTTATTTCTGACATCAATTATTAACATATTCATGAAATCATCTGATTGAATTCCATCAAAGAATCACTTTTTCCACTAGCATGGGAGCTGCAAGATGTCAACATTAAAACTTCATTAAAAGTTTACTCTGGGGTTTTTCTTCTGTAGATTGCATCATCCCTAAAAGATCATGCCAACCGAAAGATCATTATATGAGTCAAATGAGAAGCACCATGCAAAACTGCCTGTACCCAGCATAGGTTAGTTCCTTTCTCCTTTTCCTTTAGGTGAGTTGAGTACTTTTATATTTTTAAGAACTAGTAAGAAATTATTGAATAAATGGCTGGGTCTCTAATCCTGAAAAATAGGAACAATGACTAAAATTCTCAGATTTTAGGCTTGGAAATATTATTTGTGCTTTCCCCAGTGTTGAACTTGAGAGGTTTCTTAGAACTTGGTGAAAATACTTATGTACAAAGTTATACCATGTAGGATGCAGTAATTATGATATGAAAAATAGGTATTAATATATATATATATATATTTCCTAATAAAACATGTCCTTTATGTAAACTTGGCAGTCTCCACTTTTACATCTTTTCAAAGTTTAGGGTGAATAAAAGAAGATACTCACCCATCATTTATTTGAATTCTGTATTCCACTAACTAATCCTGAAGTTCTGGAAATTGCTCACTTCTTTGTAGAAAAATGCACTATAAATACTCCTGTGAAGTAAGAGACCAACATTCCCTTACTCAAGTAATTGTTTCCTATTTTCCATAGTTACATTCTTTAAAGCCCATTAAGGAGTTCAGAGTTTCAGGAAGCAAATACCCAGCTCATAAACATACTATTCTGACAAAGCCTGAGGCAGTGCTGAGGTCAGTGAATGAAATGGGGTTGTTTTAACTGTGTCATTTAAACTCCTCATATTTGAACCCAATCATAATCATATCTGAATTTTGTCAACTTTCCTGAGTATTTCACCCTCCCACCCCTTAAAGTGAATATAGAGTTACAAGCTCAGAGAACTAAATACAGTGTAGCTGGGCTACCACTTTTGTTGAAATGAGTATACGTTGCTTGGCTGAGAAGTTCTGTGTTTTCCTATTATATAGCTTCTTCAGAGGGCATGGTTCCGCTTCTCAGATAGCTCCAGCTTTCTGAAAGACATTAAGACTTTGTCAGGAAAACAATATGAATTTAATCCACACTGTTCATTTGAGTTAGTAATGGAAAGAAACTGTTATTTTATTTCTGTAAATGTGGACTCAAGATGGGTATACAGAAAGACAAGATATTAATACCCACTTTTCAAGCAACCTGGGTATTGGTATATTCAGCTACCAAAGGGTTTACGTGAACAAAATATAATTTGCTTCCACAGGATGCATATATCTGTGGATCTCTCTATTGGTCTATTACCATCCATCTTTGTCACCCTGTGTTGGTGGACTTTGCTAGAAATAATGAAAACACATTGGTGACACAGTTCTTTATTACAGAAAGCCAAAAGCAATCCAGATATTCAATCAGGTTCAAATGATTATGAAACATGGATAATATTGTTAATATCCATGTAATTAATGTTTTTAAAAATTTGATTTCTGGGTACTTGTAAAAAAATTTGTGGGCTACTCTAAATATCTATCATCTCAGAGTTTTCAGTGAAAAAGCTAGATAATCTGCATTTTTAAGAACTATAGTAAATAACTGTGGAGTGTTGTACTAGAACAGAAGTTTAATTTGAAAGTGAGGAGTGTTATTATTTTGCTTGCAGCTATAACACTTTGTACATCATAGGTACTCAATAAATTGAACAAATGACTTCATTATGTTCCTTTATGGAAAAGTATGTTATTTTCAATAACAAAAGTAGAAAGTATATAACAACTCCAAAAAGTGCTCTTGATAGAATGCTTAATGAAAATAGAGAAGAAAATATTGCATGCATTCTAAGTCTGCAAATATTTTAGAGACATTTTAAATGGAATAACACTGAAAGCATCATCTATATAAGAAAAACATGGTATAATTTCTTCAAAATTAGAATTTTTGTTCTGCAAACCACACTATCAAGGGAATGAAAAGACAGGAGAGAAAATATTTGCAAATCAAATATCTAACAAAGGACTTTATCAAGAATATGAAAAGAACTCTTGAAACTCAACTATAAGAAAAACACAACTTAAAAATAGGCAGAGACATATCTGGATGTCAAATAAGTATAGGAAAAATGCTCCACATTGTTAGTCATTACGGAAGTGCAAATTAAAGCCACTATACAATACTACTACACGTATATTAGAACAGCAAAAAAAAAACCATTGACAATAGCAAATGTTGATGAGGATTCAAAGTAATTAGAACTTGCATGCATTTCTAGTGGAGATGCAAAATTTTAAAGTATCTTTAAATAAAGATTTGTAGTTTCTTATCAAGTTACCACATGGCCCAGCAGTCCCACTTCTAGAAATGAAAACTCACACTCACACAAAAATCTGTACGTGCATGTTTACAGCAACTTTATTTATAATATCTAAAAACTGAAAATAATACAAATATTCTTAAACTGATGAATGGTAAACTGGTACAGCCATACAATGGAATACTCAGAAATACTAAAAAAAAAAAAATGTCATTATTGGTCCATGCATTATGAATGAATGAATGCATGAATCTCAAATGTATTGTGCTAAGTGAAAGAAGGCAGGTATGAATTTATAACCTATATGATTCTATTTATATGACATTCTGGAAAAGGCAGAATTACAGGGACAGAGAATAGACCAATAGTTTCTAGGGATAAGTGTGAGGGGAGGATGTGACTTCAAAAGGACAGCATAAGGGATTTTTTTTTAGAATAATGGAACCATTCTGTCTTCATGGTGGTGATGATCATGTAAACCTATGCAGTGTCAGAGCTCAGAGTGATACATAATAATTAGTGAATTCTATTGTATGTACACTAAAAAATAAATAACTTTGAAGAAATAGAAGGAACCCTGGAATGAAAGACAATACTCACTGTGATAGGTGGTGAATTTCCTTTTTACCTTTCCTTTCCAAATTATTCTGTGATGTGGTTGAAATATTTATTTAAGTAATAATTAAATTACTTATATATATATATAAAGCAAAATATTATATAATGACACTATGACTAGCAGAGTCCTGTGTCATTTGGTCTTCCTCCTAAATTAACATTGCATTTGCATTTGCAGAGTTAAGTGTTATTTGTAGCTGGATCTATAGGGCTACAAACCAACTAACTGGAATACAGAAATGTCAACCAATTATATCTTTTCTCTGTATAACACCCATCTGCTTAACTACTATATTTAGTAAAAATATACCTATGTCTACATGCTGCTTCCTTGACTCAAGCTATTTGCCTTCCCCTTTTGTTTGTTTCTCCCACATCCACACCCATACACATACCTGCAAACATGGACACATTCCTGCATGGTTTTCAAAATATAGTTCTTAAGTTATCTTTCCCAGAATCCCTCATTGATCCCTTTGCCCAACCTTCCCTCCAAGGATTTGCCCCAGAAGACCCCTTCTTTCTGCCTCCATGGCAGAGGTCACATTGAAATTATGACATTGTATTAAAACTCTCTTTCCAGGAGACTTTTCTCACCAACTAGATGATAAGATTCTTATCGCAGCTTGTTGAATGTATTTTTATACCCCCAATAATTAGACAAAAGCTTGCAACATCATAGCTACTTAACACATTTTTATTGTCCCAGCCTGAACTGAATAAGTGTATTGTTTGGGGTATCCTCCCCATACTTTTAGTATGATATCCAATTTTTGAAAGAGATAGGTGGAGAGGATCAAGAGATATCAACTTCCAGTTGTAAAATAAAGAAGTCACAGGGATGAAAAGTACAGCATAGAGAATATAGTCAATAATATCATAATAGCTTTGTATGGTGACAGATGGTTACACTTACAATGGTGAGCATTTCATAATGTATATAAATGTCAAATCACTGTGTTGTACACCTGAAACTACTATAATGTCAATTATACTTCCATAAAAATTTTTAAAAATAAATAAAAATAAAAACTCATTACCTAAGAGGAAGGAAGGAAGGAAGAAAATAAAGGATGGAAGAAAATATTTTTAAAGGTAAAAAAATCCCTCATTGCTACATACTGGGGTGGGTGGTACATGTCTTGATCAAGTTGGCTACATTCTTAGAGCCACACACCATGCTCAGTTCATTCAGTGAGTCCCTAGTGCAGGCAACTTACTGCTGGCATGAGGCAGGGACAACGCAGTAAGCCTTTCAACAATGCTAACAAAATGCTGTTTTCTGAGACCTTATCAGTTACCTTATCTTATAATTCAGGAGAAAAAACTGTTAAGACAAGATGAATGGTTCAAATTTTATAGAAATTAAAAGATAAGTACTACACAGAGACTTTGTAGAAATTAGATGCTATTACTTTATAGGTAACGTAATATTTTGGCCTCCCAAAGGACACATGATCAATTACACATAAAATCAAAATGGTTGTAAGAAAGCTACCTTCTCACCCCATTATTTTATTTTTAAGTTCTGTCTTACACATGCTTTACCCAGCTAGTTAGTAGCAGGCCCATAAGCAAACCTATGGTCACTGAAACATACACAGTTTAGCAATACTTTTTAATTTTAAAAATAGAATGAGGAAAAATAAGAATGCTTCAATGTGCAATATAAGCTACTTCATATTCTTCTAAAAAAAAACCTTACTATGTTTTTGATTTCTAATGCTTCTGTCCAATATCAAGGGTAGAATAACAATATTGGCTTTCTTGATTTAATTTACTAATAATGTTTTTGAAGTACTGAAGATGGAAAGTTTGAAGGAGGACAAGGTGATTCCCAAGACACCTATTACATAATATAAGGATTCTTCATCATCGCAAACAGCTTGATCTTATTCAGCAGGGCAGGGAAAAATCTAACATATTACCAAGTCTTGCCCATGGTAGACAGAGAGAATCTCCAATTGCTTGAATTACTGTGTCTGAAATATCAGAAAGACAAAATCTTTTTTTTTTTTTAGAGGGCATCTCTCATATTTATTGATCAAATGGTTGTTAACAACAATAAAATTCTGTATGGGGGACTCAATGCACAATCATTAATCCACCCCAAGCCTAATTCTTATCAGTCTCCGATCTTCTGAAGCACAACGAACAAGTTCTTACATGGTGAACAAGTTCTTACATAGTGAATAAGTTCTTACATGGTGAACAGTACAAGGGCATTCATCACAGAAACTTTCGGTTTTGATCACGCATTATGAACTATAAACAACCAGGTCAAATATTAATATTCATTTGATTTTTATACTTGATTTATATGTGAATCCCACATTTCTCCCTTATTATTATTTTTTTTTTTTTAATAAAATGCTGAAGTGGTAGGTAGATGCAAGATAAAGGTAGAAAACATAATTTAGTGCTGTAAGACGGCAAATGTAGATGATCAGGTGTGTGCCTATGGACTAAGTATTAATCCGAGCTAGACAAGGGCAACAAAACATCCACGGATGCAGAAGATTTCTCTCAAAACAGGGAGGGTGAGGTTCTAAGCCTCACCTCTGTTGATCCCCAATTTCTCACCTGATGGCCCCCCTGCGACTGTGCCTGTCTTAAGTTGTTCCTCCCTTGAGGAATCTTACCCGTCTCTGGCTAACCAGTCATCTTCCGGGGCCATACAGGGAAATGTGAAGTTGGTAAGTGAGAGAGAAGCAATATTGTTTGAAAAGGTTAGCTTTTTTACTTCTTTGCAGATTTATGCCCTGTGGCTTTTATGCCCAGCATTAGAAAGACAAAATCTTTATACATAAATTGGGAGAGGAAACTTCTAACTTATGTCCTTGAGTCTTACTATTCCAGGCCACCAGTTGTCAACAAGGATGACTTCCCAGCCTGTCAGTAGTGCATACTTTTAGAGACAGGTGGCCAAAGAACTGTAGCATGAAAAACCTGTGCTTCCTGCTCATCTTATGGAAACATCCACTCAGTGTGACACTTGCATTTGACCCATAAGCAGAGTTTCATGTGATACAGGATGACCCTATTAAAAATAAATACCCGTCTCTTTCATCCCAAGCTTTCTTGGTTTAGCAAGAGAGTGTCCATGAAAGATATTACAGGGGGTCTCAATCATGTGTCCAAAGAGGGTAATGAATTGAAAAGTGCCATGGGAGTAGAGGTAACATCTCCATGGATAACAAGAGACGCATCAGGCTAATATAAAAAGAGTGGAAGTGACAAAGCCAGTCCCTACAGACCATCAATTACCTCTAACTAAAAGAGCAACCGTGCTTTGCAGAGACATTCTGCAACCAGCTAGTTTTCAGTCTCAGCTCCAGTGCATGTCTCCCAAGCCCTACTGCCCTTGGGTCCTATGCCCATTAGAGCTTCTGCAGAGACAGTTAATGTCCAAGCCTAAGTGGTCCATGTCCGTTGGATTAAAAAACTCAGACATGTTTTTCTGTCACTCTATTCTCCTGTGTTTTCCTTGTTTTTTAATATAGGAATTGGATTAAACAGCATGCTTTGCAAATAACAGACAGAAATGCTAATTAAAGGACAGACTTCACAGCCACATGAAGAGCTGCTCTGCACAGAAAGTCTTCTCATTCCATCTTAAACATGGTGTTAGTGTCTCAGTCAGACCAAGCTTGTGTGAACTCTGGTCATTAATGATAGAACATCGAATACTTAGTCTTAGTGAAGAAAAGTAAAGTTACAAATTTAAGCAATGAACTCCTTACATTTCTATTATGATTAGTGCTATTTGATCGGTCTGGATGAAAGTTAATGTCTTGATGCCAGCAAAGAAAGTTTTAGAGAAGCCTGTGTTTGTTCTGAGAGAGCCAAAAATATAATGTTGAAATGTGATCTGACTACTGAAATTTCAATGTACTTTTTATTATTGTTTGCTGGAACAAAGGGTTTAATCAAAAGAATACCTTAATTTTAAAATAACAATACAATAGAAGCATAAATACAGCATAATCCTTACTTTTACTATTTTTTCTCCAATTTGGGCACCATTGAATCATTCAACAAGCTGATATTGAGCGTGCCAATCCCTGTGCTTTGTATTAAGGATACAACGGTGAATAAATCATAGTCTCTAATCCCAAAACATGACACTCTAGGGAGGATGAATGATGCTTGACAGATGGTTACATAGTAAGGTAATAAAGGCAACAGCAGTTCAGTGCACAGAGTTTTCTGAGTATCTTCCTCAGCATAAGAAGTGTGTGTTTGTGCGTGGCTGAAGGGAAGGAGGAGGGCAGTGATCAGGGAGGAATTCCTGGTAAAGGGCAAAGAGGGGGTAAAATATATTTCAGATAGACAGAGCATGAAATTGGGGCAGTGTGTCAGCACTATAAGTACTTCATCATTAGTTGGATACACAGAATTAAAAGGCATTCTAGGAGCTGATGCTGGGATTATAGGCAGCAGCCAGATCAGGAAGGCCCTGGCACATTATGCAAAGGAACAGCCTCTGTTCTCTAGGTCAGGGATTTACCAGGGACTCCAAGGGAGGGCTGGTGTGTGCAGTGTGAAGGATCTGCCCAGGCACCTTTGTCGTGCTCTTCTGGTGCAGAATCACATATTCCTTCCTTCAGCAAGTAACTGTTGATCGCTCACTTTGTGTGAGGTGATGTTCTGCACGCTGAGGATACAGAAAGAACAAGATGCTTATAACTCTGGGGGAAAAATCCTGGGCAAGTACTTTGGAAGCCGAAATCAGTCAAAGGGAGAATAAAGTTTATTTCTTACAAGCAGTCGTCCACTTCTGCTCCCCTGTGTCTCCAGCTACCAGGCTGCAGAAGAAGTGCCCCCCCTACCAACCTCTCAGGTCCAGATAAGCCCTGGCTCACCCTTGTAATCACTTTTGATATGAAAATCGACTACTCCTCCCCACCCACTAGCAACACCCATGGTATGGAGATGCACTAAAGCCAGGCTAGAGATTCTGGAAATATTGCAATTTTACCCACAATGCTTAAGGTGTCCCCCATCATAGAGCAGTTGACAGTGGACAACTGGAGAATTTTAAGTAAGATTTTTAAAACTTTCTGGCTCTTATGTGGAGGATGGATTTGATGGGGCCAAGAGTAGACTCAAAAAGATAAGTTAGAGGGCTCTTGAAGTAATCTGAGAATCTAGGGGGAGTCGGAAGATAGACCGTGGTAATAAGAATGGACAGATTATTTAATAAAAGTAAATAATAATTAGAAGTAGCCTATCTTTATCCATGACCACTATATAAAAGGCATGGGAAAATATATATGTAGTGTTACATCTAGGGTTACATACAGTATCGACAATTTATAGGCAACTACATTGAGGATGGACATACAAATGTTGATCTAGTGTGCCAGGGAAAGATAAAGCATTTTGTGGTATACCAAAATATTTCAGAAACAGAACATTTCTGATTTCTCTCATAAACAAAAATGTGCTATCAATTGGCAGAGGGTTTAAATAAAGGTCCTTAAAATTTCTGGAATTTTGAACTTACCTTAATCACTACCTCTTTAATTCTGTGTTCGATATTGTTCATATTAACACAAGCATGAACTAACCATGGCTCAGGTGAGAAAACAATGCAACTGACACTATTTTTTCCTCTGCCAATAACTCAGGGGGGAAGGAATGCACAAATTAGGTTGACACATGGTGTCTAGAAAGAATTAATTCCTACTCGATTCTGGGCAGACTTACAATCTGGGCTCCATCCATAAAAACTGATGGGAATTCTGAGGTTTGGTTTGTGTGGTGTTATTTTCTACTGCCATCAACAACCGGACATAAGAATACCCATCATTGAAGAGCATCTTACTGTTTTTGCTGCTGTGTTATCCAGAGACATGCGGGAATTGTTCCACATTTGAAGTTATTCTTGACCAGCATTTGGGTAGTTTCGCTGTATTTGTCACGTTGATATCATCTGGAAGGAACACTCAGACATTTATTGTAAGAGCTTTATCATTGGACAAAAATATTTTGGACATGCCACATCAAATTGGAGCACTTGAACAGTCATCATCCATCTTTTATCCATGATTGGCATTCATTATGCAGCACTGGAAAGATTTACATTAGGATTAATAAACATCATGGGAAAAAAATATATATATATATATTTAAATGTTTCATGCAGAAACTAGTACTGCTTAAGAGACAGTTATCCAACCTCACTGAATTAATTGCACCCACAGTGATCCCTAACACATATTTGCTGGAATTCAAATTAGCTTTAGGCAAATGATAAAATAGGCCAGATTTTATCTTTGGAATTTCCTTGTTTCCAATGTACTCATTCATTCTTTGAAAGTTTATTTATTGAGTAGCTATTATATACTAGACACTCTCCTAAGCAAAAAACTCCTACCCTTGTGGGGATTACTCTCATGATTCTTCCAGTTCTGATTCCCAGTCCTCAGTTTATCCCCTTGCTCTAGTTTTCCAAGAAATACAGAATATCCCTATTCTCCTTCCTCATTTTCCCACTGAAATGTATCCCATTCACTAGTGATTACCTTTCTTGATGCTTCTGGGGAAAAATACCTATCTCAAAGACATTACATTACACCTTTAACTCAATTATGTGTTGGGCTGATGTGGGATATATTGGGGAAAATGGAAATAATTTGGAACACCCATATTAAGCCATGCCATCTGGAAAGTTCTAGCACCAGAATGAAGTGGTAGAGCATAACAGCAGGAAGAAGGTGTGTTCTGAAGCCAGACAGAGTCTTAAATCCTAGGTGTACCCCTAGGCATTTAGTCATCATATCTCTTTAATCTTCTTCAAACAACAGTTCCTCATTTTTTCTTTGGCTTTCATTACCTTAACAATTTTGAAGACAGTAGACCTGTTATCTTCTTGAAAGTTCCTCCACTTGTTTGTCCAATTTTTCCTCATGTTTAAAATCACATTATGCATCTTTGGCAAAAACATCACAGAAGTAAACATTCTTATTGCAGGTTGAGAATGTTCATTTTGGTCAAGTGATTAATCTTGTATCTGTTAGGTGTCTCCATTATGATCTTGTTAAAAAGTACATATATTGTGGATGGCACTTTGAAACTGTATATTTCCTGTTTCTTATCAAAATTATATATTTTTATTTTTAATTTTCATGTAATATGAACTCATGGGTTCCAAGTTCATTCTATGTGTTATAATCCATTACTACCATTCTTTATTTTGAAACTAAAAGGATCTCAGATTTGGCCAATGGAAACCCCTCCAGGTGAACTTGGAGTCTTTGGGGAATGTCCTTTTCATTCTTCCAGCATCAAAGGGTGCACACAGCCTAATCTTTCACTTTCTCAGCCCCAGTCCTGGAATAACCATTTCCCCAAGGAATGCTGTTTTCTTTTAGGACAGTGTGAAAAGGCCAGTATCTGAATGCTAGCTGCTAGTGGGGAGTCTCTTCTTCCACGCCCTCACAGTGGACAAAGGGAAAGAATATATGTAGATAGATGATGATAGATGATTGATAGATAGATAGATAGATAGATAGATAGATAGATAGATAGATAGATAGATAGATGATAGATATATTCACATCTATTTCATGTATACCAAAAGACATGGAAAAAACATGAGATCACACCAATATATTCAAATCCTATCCAATGCCACAGAAAAGGAAAGAGAAAGAATAGAAGGAAAAGGGGAAAGGAAGAAAAAGAAAGAAAATAAAAGGAAGGTAACCAGCAAGGTGAGGGAGATAAAGGAAAGGAAGGGAAAGAGAGAGAAACAGAAAAAGGAAGAGATGAGGAAGGAAAAATGGGACACTGTGGTGTTTTTAGATATCCCTTTAGAAGAGAAGCATGCAGCCATATTTTAAATGGAATGATAGTAGAGGTTTTAAAAATGCATGTGTGTTTATTTCTACTTGCATTCTGAACAATCAGGCTTGCTCACTCCTATACTTCTGTCTCTTCATGAGAACATGAAGACGCACTGAGGCTATTTCAGACCAGCTATCAGTCAACCAACCCTCAAATCTGTAAGAGAGCCCAGCCTGAATGAGCAGAACTGCCTACTCAATACATAGCTAATTGTCAAAACATGAGGAATCCAGCCAAGACTAGAAGAACCTCCCACTTAACCTGCAGTGCTGTGAACAATAATACTTTGGCTATTATTTTAAGACACCTTTTGGGATAACATGTTGTGTAGCATTATTCTGGCTTGTTGAATTAAACTGGACTTTATACGTTGAAGTCAGAAATATTCTTCTCCTATCAATTTTAAATTATCTTTATCAGTCAGTGTTCCATAGGCACTATTTCACTCAAAGATGGGAAAGATAGAGATGTATGAATAGGACCATTGTCATAGGGTCTCACCTCTGTCTGATTCACTGCATAAACACAGAATAAAATACATAGCTACATAGTGAGTGTTTCAAGAGCACGACAATGCATTATTTTTTTCTTTATCTAACACCTATTATATCTGCAAAATTGTAGAAACTCAATCAATAAATGAACAAATAAAAAGACAAGTGAATTCTGACCAGTTATTTTAAAATTCAAGGACAATAAATAATTAATGAATGGAAGAGTGAGGATTCAAATTCAGTATATAGGAAGCTCTTTGTTTAAAACAGTTAATCCCTGTACTAAAATTAAGAGGTGGAAAAACAAGCCAATAGATTGGAGTCCACAAATGAAAAAGTAAGCAAGAATAAAGGAGATGAGCAATGTTAATGAATGGGACAGTTTTATAATGTAAACATAACAGCAAAAGAATAAGGAAGAAACACATTCCATTTTGATAAAAATCAGCTTCCCTAGAACTTCCCAGTGTATGATTTCCATACCACAAAATCCTAAAAAGAGCTAGATGTTCAGGCAATATTTTCAAAGTGAGGCACAAGAAGTATGCCAGGACTCCTGGGTTTCTATAAATGTGGCAACATTGCCTCAGAAAGGGATGTGAACAATTGTGTTTCTTGTGATCTCAATAGAAATTAATTTTGTTGTTAGCATCTTTTAAAGATAAATGTAAAAGCTTGGCTTTCCTTTCCCATGTTCTAATTAAAATAATAATTTTAATAATTATGCTCAGAAATCAAGTTGATGTTGATACATTACCATGCAGAGAGCTCGTGTTGTAGCAATGATGTTTTGTGCTTGGATGAGAATAACTGTCAAAATGAAGGGGTTAGTGCACAGGACTCATGGGGAATGGCAGGATGACACTCTATGCAAGACATTCTGCTAATAGGCCTGAGAGCAATTACTGTACGGTTTATGATCACAACACTTAACCCTCTCGCTCTCAGACTGTAGGAAGTTTAGCGATCAAACTGCTTCAAGGAAATTCTTGGTATTCCATGTTTTATCAGCAAAGACCATTTAAGGGGATGTTATGAAGACTGTCAAGAATGTCTATGCACTAGAAACATCAGCTTGGTCTATAGCATGGCTGCTGCACAGAAATTAAGTAAACCCAAAGAAGACTGAAGTCTCTGAATTCACCAGCTCCTGAATCAGCATATTCTGATTACTTGCATTTCTAACTTCAAGTTCAGTTGATCAGTTACTATTTTCTTGTTCTCATGCACTGCTCCTTCACATCAGCATTAAGTTCTCTTTATTTTGTTATTGAGTGTTGTTATGGCATCATGCTAGCTCCTATTTTTTTTAAAAAGACAACACAATCATATGAGTTGTGTGTACAGAATATGTAATCATTTCTCTTACCCATTATTCAGCATTCTTTCTAAAATACTCCAAATCTGCTACCATTTCCCTTTCTGTTAACCAATAAGATACCTTGGTCTCTGCTCCATAATTTTTTCTATACACTGATTCTGTTGTTACTTATTTGCCCCATAATCTGCTACCAAGAAAGAGGAGCAAGTTATCTTCAAATTACACTGTAACAAGGTATATAGGGAGGAATAAACAAATTTGATTATTGAAAAGAAACTTCATAGTTTAGAGATTTGGAGAAACAGGTGAGATGTGACATTAAGCCACTAAGCAATTTGGAGATGGTCTCTGAGCCCATAAAATTCAGATATAATACGTTTCCAATTCCAGTCAGCATGGCTTCCAGTGACTGATGATTTGAAATTATAATTAACAAAAAATTATCTTTTGATTTGATAATTACATAGATATTTTTACAAATGACCTCTGTGAGAACTTTCTAACAAATGCAGTTTGGATAAATAAGACTTTTTCTCTGCAATCTCATACAATAAACTTAGCTTTCTTTTGTGCAATACTTGACTTAGTCAATTTGCAAAATAGAAGTACTATTGCCGATAATAGCTTTCATTTATTAATGCTTATTTTAGAAATGTATTGGAAGTGTCTGCTTAGTTCATGAGAACCCCATCCAGAGCTTACAGGTACATTTGTTCAGCCTGAAAGTCTAGGGAGTACTATTTACATTTTTAGTCATTGTATCTATATCTAGATAGATGTAGATTTCTTTGTTATCTACATACTTATTATAATAATTTTCCTACCATTTAGCAGTAAACTTTTGCAAGGGAAGGGTGGCTTTTTCTAATTCACACAAAAGCACCTTTTAGGCCAACAAGAAGGATGACTTTTTCCTTAGATTTGCTTTTCAACCCCAATATTTGAGATACTCCACAGAAGTTCAAACTATATGACTTTGCCCCCCTGGCTAGACATGTTTGGATCAGTGTTGGACACCTGCCCATACTCAGCTATCCGAATTTTCCCCTGGTATGTTTCTCTGTGAAATTGGAACTGAGGACATAAAAAGTCAAGAGCTACAGGAGGATGACTTTTGCCTTGTGATAAAATCAAAGCAGCTAATACGCAGGGAGATAAGAATAACAAAGACATGTGAAAAAGAGCAGGGACAAGAAGCGGCAGGGAGGCCTAGTATCCAAGAAATGGTTGGCTTAGTTTTCAATGGCTTTCCATCTGCTGCTTCCAGTCACTTCTGAAATCTGGTTGTCTTTTGTTGCCATGGATTTCAGGAGATATGTACACATTTCTTCATTGAAATGACCTTCCCCTCAATAGAAAAAGTAAATTAGGTTGAGTGGAGAGTAGTAGCCTTGTCAACAGGATATGATGGTACTTTGTGATGACTGTTGTGATGGAAAAGGATACAATGTTCGACCCCAGACCCAAATTTGGGGGATACAGAAGTTTTTCTGGAGGAACATGAGATAAAGATGGAATTAGCCAGATGTATAACTGAGAAAAGGTTCCAGGAAGAGGAAACAGCATGATGAAGACCATTGATGAGAAAGAGCAAGGGGAGTTGAGGAGAAGGGAAGTAGTTCATGTGATGAAAGAGTAAAAGATGAGACTTGACAATTAAAGTTCAGATTAGAAAAGTTTCATAAACTGTCATAAAGAGTCTGTACTTGATCCTGAGAGCCACAGAGAGTCCAAGGCTTCTAAATAGGCAGAGGGCAGCCATTTAGGTAGGGATTTTCAGGCCTTGTGTTAATTTGATTTTTATCCAAGTACCATGTTTAAAACATGAGAGAACATACTGGCATTTTAGGGAGAAACAGATAAATCTAGTTAGGAAAGTATAGAAGAGTAGGAAAGATGTGCTGAGGAGAAATAGGCAGAAAAAGAAGGAAGAACACAGGCTGTCCTCTGGTAGCCCCACCAAGGGGTCTGTCAGGTTTCTGCTGAGAAGTCTGATGTTAGCCTGATGGGTTTTTCTTTGTATGTGATCTTTTTTCTCTCTCTGGGTGCTTTTAATACTCTGTCCTTGTCTTTGACCTTTGCCATTTTGATTATTATATGTCTTGGTGTTGTCTTCCTTGGGTCCCTTGTGTTGGGAGATCTGTGCATCTCCATGGCCTGAGAGGATATCTCCTTCTCCAGATTTGGGAAGTTTTCAGCAATTACCTCCTCAAACACACTTTCTAACCCTTTTTAATTCCTAGAGATCCATTTTTCTCTCTGTGCCTCAGTTTCTTTGTATTCCTGTTCTCTAATTTCTATTTCACTTACTGTCTCCTCTACTTCGTCTAATCTGCTTTTAAATCCCTCCATTTTATGTTTCATTTCAGATAATTTATTTTTCAAAGTGTGTATCTCATTCTTGAATTCCTCCCTGTGGTCTTGAATATTTTTCTCTAGCTCCATGAGCATGTTTATGATTTTTATTTTGAAATCTCTTTCAGGAAGATTGGTGAGTTCAGTTTCACTTGGCCCTCCTTCTGCTGTTTGTAGAATTTGGATTTGAACCAGGTTCCTTTGGTGTTTCATATGTGTAGTTGGTGCCCTCTAGTGCCCAGAAGCTGTACTCTATGGAGCTATTCAGCCCCTGGAGTGATGGTGGGGTCACAGGCAAGTGTTGCTGGTGTCTGGGGGGGAGAAAAGAGCTGTTTCCTGCTTCCCAGCTGCAGTGCCTGCCTCCATTGCCTGGGTCAGTGGGCCAAGCACACAGGGAGTTGCCTATATGCTATGTACTTGTAGTTGCCATAGATGTAGCTGCCCTCTGTCTGGCTTGGTGCCATGGTGGGCACAGCCAGTTTGCCAGCCGGTGCCGGCCAGGAAGAAGGAGTGGCAGGCTGTGTATCATGGTGGAGGCCTTGTAGCTGTGTTGCCAGCCAGGGGATAGAGCACCTGAAGCTCCTGAAAGTTGCCAACATGCTGGACTGAGTGCTCCCCGACAGTTTTGTCCATCTTTCCTTTCTCCTGAGCAGTAAGCTCTGTGCAGTCCTTGCCCCTTTACCAGCCCTCTCACTGTTAGGAAGTCTCTCAGACTGCCTGCCTTTCTTCAGACCTCCAGGGCTGGGTGTTCAGCAGTTCTAGGCCACCACCCCCTCCCTGCTCCATTTCTCTTCCTCCCATCCATGAGCTGGGGTGGGGTAAAGGCTTGTGTCCCACTGGATCACGGCTGTGGTACTTTACCCTTTTCTGTGAGATCTTCTCTGTTCCCCAGGTCTAGACAGTCTACTGCAGCCTTCTTTCCTGTTGCTCTTTCAAGATTAGTTGTATTTGCTGTATTTTCATATTATATGTGGTTTTGAGAGGAGGTTTCTGTCTCACCTCTCATGCCACCATCATTAAGCCAATCCCACCTCTATTTTATCTTAATGTTCCAATCAACATTTCTCATTTGTCACCTGTTACACTTGTTTCTTATTATTTCTCATGTGATCTATTGTTCATAACATAATTCTTCTGGTTCTCCAGTCTCTTAAGCATCTGTTCTCTCTTTGGAGAATATTCTCCTAGCCAACCTTTCTGTAGAAGCCTACACTCTAGCCTTCTTTCAAGGATTCACACAATTTTCCTCTTTACAAAGCTTCCTCTGATCTTCTGATCAGAAGTATTTCCCTTCATGTTCTCAGGACCTGTTGTGCCTTATTATAGCCATTACTGCAGCATAGCTTGTGTTGGGGTTCCCAACTACAATATTTCATGAATTTTAGAATAAACAGTTTTTCATACATCTCCGAAATAGGCATGCCTTCAATGAAATGACATCTTATAATTGTTTGGCAGTGTTTTGTTTTGTTTATCTTTTTTTCTAGTACTTTGTGTTTCATAAAATGATAGTACTTCTCACAAATGTTTACATCTCTGTAGTTTGTGAGCCCCTGGAGTTTAAAGGCTTTGCCTCATTCCTTTCTCTCCATTCTTCAGCATTAAATGTGGGGTCTTGCAGAAACTAAATGCTCATAATTTGGTTGTTGGGATATAGTGCTGGGATACTATGATTTTCTTCAGTGTCCAAAACATTCCCAATTACAATTTCATTCAAATTAAAAGGGTTTTGATGGGACATTCATTACTTAAAAAGTAACATTTATTAGTCTATGTGTTGTGATTGGAGCTTTACTATCATCAGGAAGAAGTTTAATCTGCCTTCATTTTCACTCCATTAAAAACCTTGTAACAATGTTCATAAATTAGGCCTCTAGAGTCATAAAAGTATATGTCATAGCTCCAATTTGCACACATTTGACCACATTTGGATATTTAGCATAACTTTAGATTTGGGAATATCTACCATTTACATAAATTAATGTTTTTCATGATTTTAATGAGGACACACAAACGTATAAATTGTATAATTTTGGTCTGTCCTGTTGTCAATGATACTAATAAACTAGGGATACATTCTGGCAATTAGAGTCCATTTCTTTGCTTAAAATGAACACTTTTTAAAATCATGAGCTCCTCATAGACTTGCCTTGCTTACAGAGAATTACAATTAGAGATCATAAAGAAAGTCAACTAGAATTATTATTTTAGGAAAAAATAAGACTTAAAGGAACAAAATAAACCCAAATATGTAGTATTATGGTCATGATGCTTGAATGCCCTCCTATGCACAAGATTTAATTGCCAAGATTGTTCATGTAGAACCGTTCAAGGACACAACATTTACTAACCTATAAGTAATTTCATTTGTTTACAGACATGTACAGAGGCCTTTAGGGGAAAAGGAAAAACAACAGTAAAGAGATGATTAGTCTGGAGCAAAAGGCAACAAGACCAAATCTCAAATGTTCCTTTTCCTTGATGCTTTCATGACAATATTTAGTATAAAAAAACTTACTTCAATTCATATACTGAGTGAAAACTGCTCATATGACAAGTGAATGCTTTCTATCTATCCATTAATTTTTCCATTAACTCTGTTTTTAAGTATTTTCTGGGTTTCCTAAGAAACGAAAAGTAGTTGTTGGAATTCTAGGAGATTGTGAGACAGTTCACCAAAACAATGGTTTCAAGGATGAAATTTCCTGTCCAGAAAATTCATATTCTCTGGTATTCTCTTGTATGAGGTGTAAGTAAAAGCCCTGAGCCATAAATAGTAATAGCTACATTTCATAAAATGCCAGCTGTGCACATATACCAGTTAATCATTGTTCACAATAATCCTGAAAAAGAGGTGTTATCTTCATTTTAGATAAGCAAGCAGAAACTCAGAGAGTTTCAGAGAGTAACATATGGTAAAGTCAAGATTTGAATCTGGGCCTTTCTACCTCGAAAGAGCACATCCTCTACCACACTGTTGATGGGAAATTTTGCTGTAACTCTTTTTGCTCTAGGGTAGAATTAGTCTTAAGGTTACTGAAGCACCATGTTTCGGTTTCATTACCCATTACGGCATACCAGTAGATGCTTTAAGTCAAATTTCAGTTTCATATATGAAGAATATTCTAATGATAACAGCTCTTCACAGTGGGATGGAAATAATTCTTAAGCAAGAGCAAGATCATGAGCAAAGTTACTGAGCAGCCCTGCTTTGGATGAAGGCGTGGGCAGTTCAGACCTGTAAGGGCTGCCCCATGTTTGAATACTTGTGACAACACTTTATAAGGTAGCTGTAGCAAAGCAAAAAGAGTAAAATTATGAATCACAAGTCATGGAGTCAGTAGTCACGGGTTTGAGTCTTGACTTTTTATGCCTGTCTGGAGGTAAATTTACCTCTCTGGGTCTCAGTTCATTCAACTAAAGAAGAAAATGGAACAAAATTACACATTTCAAAGTCACTACCAGAATTAATTGAGAAGCTAAAAATAAAGACACTTTATACATTGTAATGTGCTGGTCATCATACTTCATAGCATCTCATATGCATGGTGGGCATAGTAATGCATCCAGAAGTACTCTTTTTTTTATTATTAAGGTATCATTATTTATAATCTTATGAAGGTTTCATATGAGCAACATTGTGGTTACTACATTCACCCATGTTATCGTCACCCGCACACTCCCCATTGCAGCATAGTAAGATACTGTGGAGTCACAGAAGTACCCTTGAACCTGATATTTATTAAGAACTTCATTCATTCAAAGAAAATTAGCCTGTTTTCCTTATATAATCCTAAGCCTTTCATATTTTCTTCATTTACTATTTCAAATAGAAATTCTGTGTTTTTTATAGTGCTATGTTCTTGGTTTCTTCAGGACTTTAATATGGGTGTCCCCTTCCAGAAGAACTCAAACTTTATTGAAGTGTTTGCACCATACTGGTTCTTTTAGAAACCTCTCTCTGGGCCTGTAACTCCCTGCTGACCTATAGATATAAGTAGCTGACTGTTGCCTATGCTATTTTGACTTGTCCTTCCTCTCTCACATGCTTTTTAAAATTATTTCTTGCTCAATGGCAAGATATATTTTAACATAATGGTTAATTGTCATAAAGAAGAAAAAGTAACTGCTGCAATTGCCTGTGCTTTAAAACAAATATGCTCTTCTCTTATTAAAAGTAACTTAAAATTTTAAATTCTTACACTTATTTTCTAGAGCTAGTGTCATGTCTAGCCCTGGTTCTGCTGTCTGACAACAGAGCAACCTGCTTACATTCACCTGTCCAAGATTGGTGACATCTCTATGTCTGCAGAATACAGCACACAAGGGGTGCAAAACATATGCTGAGATGTATAATATCGATTCCTCCAAGACACCATAGTATCAGTTCTGTGTTGGTTCAGGGTAGACTGTTGCTTCAGGAACAGCATCCAAATGTGGCAGAGATAATAAGATAGTTGTTCCCTGGCCTGAAATAGGCCCTGAGACCATGTATTCATGACCCACGAAGGAGCTAATCACCCACCATGAACACTATATTCCTGGAAGCACTAAAGTGAAGTTGGGATTCTTCACAGGAATGTAACTGTGTACCCTACCACGAAATACAGCTTTTCTCTTGGAAAAAGCCCACAAACCACTTCATATGCTTAAGGAAAAAAGAGCATGAGGCTTCTGTTTTGGAGCCTCATAGAACCAGACAGCATATACTTTCCAACCAAATTTATTAATATCTCTAAGGAAACAACACAAACTTGTCATCAGTTTGCCACGTAGTATCATTAAGTTATTCCAAGTCAATTCTTCCTCATTTCTGTTCTGTCATTAGTGGTTTGATGGTGCTCGGATTGCCATAATGAACGGCTATCATAGTCTTAAAAATAAACTCTTGTTGGCAAGGTTTTGTATCTGCAATTTGGGGTGGAATTTTGGCAAGTAAAAGATTAGCTCCTTAAATGATTTTGTGTGTGTTTGTATGTATGATGAATAAGTTGTATAAAATACTCATAAAGAGAGAAAGAAAAAGCAAGAGCTATATCAGATCATTTTTTCTACCTTGAATATGGCATTTTAAGATAATTCTTTGTTGTGTCATGAAGTCATAACTAAACATGTTACCATCTTCCTTTCTTTGCACTGATATTTTTTTATTTGTAACCTCTTTTCTCTTGTCATTAAAAATACATACACTTACAAACTGAACTTTGCTTTTAAAAGACACTTAAAGGCTATAAGAAAATCCTTATATTAAGCAGGCTCTTCACACACACTTACACTGATTATACATCTTTTAGTGAGAATTATTATTCAAGTTTAAAGACAGTCTAAAATGAAAGTAATAGCCAATGAAAATATAAACTCATTTTATTAGAATTAAATTAGATTTGTGTATTAAATAATATTTGAAGGATAAAAGATTATTTATACAAGACTTGTCTCCAGCAGGCAGCCTCTTGTAAAAGGAGTTGGCTCCCTACAAATCTTCTAGGACACGGGCTACTGCCATGTCCTTAAATACACAGATCTTGGTCAAGCCAAGTCTGGGACCACCACACTCCTCATCACACCAGAGCAGTGGGGAGAGTTTCCTAAACACAAGTGCTAATGTGCCCAGCCCTGCAGCAATCCTGCCTGATCATTCAGATCTGCTGTGCTGCTGGGACCCAGTCCCCTGACCATACTAGAGCCGGGCCTGGCGTTCTCCCTCCCTCAGGGGCGCTCACCTGCTGGCAGGATGAGGTGGGAGCCCAGGTTCCTCCACACCGTACTGCCATCTCATCCCAGTCCCAGCTCAGGTCAGGCAACAGATGGATGCTTCTGTAATTATGCTACTTAAGAGCCCCCCACGACCTGAGGGAGGAGTCCTTCTTTTGGGTTTGGAAGTCTGGCTTGTCTAGACTTCTGGGCTGCACAAGAACGTGTGGATAGCCAGAGTCCCACACCTGCTGCTCCTCCCTTCAAGTTTTTCCCACAGAGCACTGCTCTGGCAGGTTGTGCACATATGCCCTCTAGCTATGTGCATTGGTGCCATAACAATTATGACAGCAAAAACAGACACTACATAATTATTTACTGACTAAAGACTATATTAGCTTTCCCAACAACCCAAAGAAGTAATGAAATTATCTTCATTTTAAAGGTGGAAGTCAAACAACAAAAGAAGTTAATTAATTTGCCCTCAACTACTTAAAAAATAATTAATTGGGGGGGGTCAGATTTTAAACTCAGCTTGGACTTTAAAGACTTTGCTCTGAATCTACATAGTATTACTTCAATTATTCAAATTACTGTTGAAATAGAGAAAACTTTTACTTTGTTAACTAAGTCCTATACCAAAGATCCCTAAATCACTGTGAGCAAGAAAGAATAAAGTTTATGGCATGGCTGAAGCTCAACTGAGTTCTAGTAGAGGCCAAGTGTTTAAACTTGTCTCGAAGAGTGAGAGAGGCAGGGGGCCTGCCTCTAACCTCAGTGGGCCTGGAGCAAAAGAGCAAATGGGGGCTGACATAACACATGTCTAGCACTTATGTTATAAATCAAACTAATAATTCATAAATAAAACATGTTCTGTCTTCCTACCTTGATAAGTCTGCCTTAATAGAAATTAGATCAATATGTATGTACATTTGCATTTTTGCATATAGCTGTACTTTTCCTGACTGCAAATCAGCAAAGTATCAGACAGCCGAATTATTACTGTGCTTGTCTGGATGTTCTCTTTAGGCTTGTTATGCTAAAATAATACTTTCATATGTTTTTGATACAATTTTTTCCTTTTTTTTTAAGGAAAATCACTAAATATGTTCTTTGAATCAATATTTTCATGGAATTTGGGTTCTATTTACAGCCAGAACAGATTAGCTGTTCTTTTTCAGGACACTGAAGTTCTTTGATGGTTCATTTTAATTAATTTCCATTTAGAGAATCTGCATTTTTCTGAAAGAGTAGTACCTAGAATTTTTAATGACATTTTATAAAGCATTCTTTATATTTGGAAATTAAACATGAATTTTATAAATAATTTTTAAATATTGTACTGGGGTCATATGTGATAAATTATTGTCTCAGAAATAATGTGAAATGTTTTAAATATAGCATATAAATCACTATCATTTATATAGCAATTTCACCTCTTCTTGAAACAATAACTAGGTCAATACAGTATTTAAGTTCTGCTTTAAATTTTTTCAATACTGGGATATTATTAATATTTTTAAATGTAGTATCTTGCTAATTAGTTTTCAGCTCTCTCTTCAGTCAAGACTGTACTTGATTTATAATGTCTAGAACCATCTCTCTAATTAATTTGTAGATTATTTGTATGTGAATCTTTTCCTTCATAGTCATACAAATATTTCTATGTCCTTCTGGTTCTATACATTTTAAAGGAATGTCACTTTTGTTGCCTATTTTATATGTAGTTTAGTACAATTTAGAGAAAAAACTTTTTTCTAAGTTAAAAAAAAATCCTTTTCAAAGTGAAATATCTGTTTCGGTTTCTTTTTTCTATCCAGTAACTGAAACAAACAAATTTAAAATGTTATTATCCATGTAAGTCCTTGATTTATTCTTTGAGGATTTTTGTTGTTTTTTGTTGTTGTACTGTGCCTCTTATCTTTCTAAGTGGAGTCTAATTGCTTTAACAGTCTTGAGTCGACATATCCTTATATACCTGAGAGTCTGAAGAAGAAATCTGGCAGGGAGGGAGGAAAGAGAATAAATACCTTGACCCCACTCTCTTCCTTTTTGTTGATGACATGCTGTAGCTCCCCATTGGCCATGGGAAGCCAAAAAGCTCATCAGAAGCTTTTGGTTGCAGTGCGGGGCTCTGAAATCTCTCAAGTTTTATTTGGTCTACCCATTTCTCCATTTGCCGCCAGTGCTTCTGCTAAAGCTGAACCCTTCTGTAGGGGATTACTGTAGGGTGATTGAGGTCATCTGGCCTGGAGATGCCTGGGAGTTATATGTCCTCTGACTGGAGAGGGGCTACAAACCCCTGCTTCCCTGCCTCAAGTTGGAAGACTTTGTGTCACTAGTTACACTGCCCATGGGATCACCCCAAAGCTAGATTTCACCTGAACCACATTCTCCTGTAGCTCCTTTCTATGCATTACATCCTCACTCATTCCC
The DNA here is from genome assembly GCF_040802235.1 of Manis javanica. Classification (NCBI taxonomy): domain Eukaryota; kingdom Metazoa; phylum Chordata; class Mammalia; order Pholidota; family Manidae; genus Manis; species Manis javanica. The sequence goes on from NC_133160.1 coordinate 109,709,439, forward strand.
TGACTGGCTTCTCTTGTGGGCATTCTCTCAGTATATTACGTGTCCTCAAAGCTCCACCTCAGGATCTGCTTCTAGGGAATCTGACATAAGAATAAATAGACATCAGTTGAACACGGTCATAGAGATCAACTCCTGGAGCAGGGAACAGAGTAAAGAGAGTGGAAAGTAAATTGGAAAATCTACTAATGATGTAACAGAGTGAAAAATCTTGGCATCTCTGCCTTCATATTGTATATGCCTCCTTTGCTGTCTTAGTCTTTGGGTCAAAAAGCTTCTGCTCCATCCTGCAGACTTGCATGATGGCTTGTTTATAATCATCAAAAGAAATTTTGTTCATGACTTAAGATTGATGCAACCACCCCCTTACCCAAAACTCACCTTCTCTGAGGAGATAAAGAGGTATGTACAAAAATGATGACTGGATTGACATAGATTTACAGGAACCTCATGGCCAGACTCATGTCAATGAAATTACTGGAAGTCAGCTAACCAAAGACAAGGAGCTACACAACCTTCCCCAGACTCTTGCTGACGTCCGGATATCTGAGGTTGATTGTCACCTCCTGCACTCAGCCCCCTCCAGCTCCTCCTTTCCTAAAATAAAAGAAGCTTGAAATCAACCCTGAGTTATGATGGTTCTTTAGGACATTAGTCTGCCATCTTCTAGGTCTGCTGGCTTTCCAAATAAAATCGCTTTCCTTGCCCCAATACCTCATCTCTCAACTTACTGGTATGTCGAGCAGTGAGTGTTGTAAGCTTGGGCTCCGTAACAGTGGGAGATATATTGTATTGTACACTGGAATATTATGCAGCTGCGGCAGACACTTCCAAGGTATTCATTCAAAATGCATTTCCCAGTCTTCCTTCCCAGAGACCCTGACTTTGAGAGTAAAACTGCCACATTTCAGGCTAATGAGAAGCAGGAGAATTCTCAGGGGAGATCATCTCTTCCTAATTAAAAGGACAAAGCTCTACTAGGAGAAAGATATTTTGCCCTTTTCCCCTCTCCTTCTTCATGACTGAAACAGGGACTGGAAACCTGGAAGGGCAAAAGCCATCTGGTTAACCATGATCTGAAAAGCGTGAGGACAAAAGACTCTATGTTAAGACAATGCAGTGGAAAGAAATTCTGGGACCCTGTAGGACCAGTCTGGACTGTCTACCCCTCGAAACCTTATTGTGTGAGAAAATAAAGCATTCTTTCTTTCTAAACTACTGTTAGTCAGATTTTCTGTTATTTGTGGCTGAACTTATTCCTGCTACAGCAGCCGTTAAAAGTATAAAATAGAGTCATACCAGAGACTCAAAGTTGTGTTTTCTCCAAGCAACACTCATCTATAACATAATACCTTTCACCTCTCAGCATTTAGTCCAATCCATGGCTTCTGCACTGAGTGCCCTGAGGAAGAAAGCCAGCACTCTGGCAGTACATACCACATTTTAATCATTCACAGAGACATGATTCTGTGGCCTGAGACAACATATCTGGAGACTAGGGAAGCCACTCGGCAGGCAGAGCAATTTTAACAGGTGTAAGGAAATCAGCCAAATGGAAATGGGCTGAGGATGAAGGTAATTCTCTGTGTCTTGTCCAAAAATGTGTCTGAGAATTATTGACCAGAGTAAATGCTCCTGGCTCTGGTTTCAAATCTTGCCCAAGAGGAAAAATAAGTCTTGTCACAACAAAGTGTCCAACTGCCTTTTTGGCAGATATTGCACATATTTTCCAAGAGGAATAGTTTTCTGGGTCAAGTCGCATTTGTGTGAACACAAATATAGGTGCCTTACTTAAATAGCAATGTTTGTGATAAGTGCTAATACTTCTGACAAGTGTTACAACTGAGGATCTATTTTTTTAAAGCCTTGTGGGTAACATTTATTTGTCTTTGTGATATATACATAATGTTAAAGTCAATTGCTAGGAGCAATAGCTCTGGGCTTGAACTGAATAATTTGGGGGCAGGAGAATTATGAGAAGTAACCATGTAACAATAACCCAAACCAATTTTTCACATTCTGTATTAATGTCCAAAACAGATAACTTTCACATAATTTTCAGACAGAGATGATAAAACGCTGTTTGGTCCAAAAAGGATGCTGTACAAGATGCTTTTATGAGCCCTTAATATGGGAAGGGGACTATCAGAATACACACTACACACACACATACACAAACACCAGCCTGGTAATCATCCCTCCATAATCTTGTCTTATTTTATAGTTTAAACTTAGTGTCCCCTCTAGCTTTGAACATGAGTCTCATTGTTGGAAATCAGACTCAGCCAACGTTTATATGGGAGAGAATCAGCTCTAAATGATGTAAAAAACTGTATTCCCAGAGATCATAATTTCTGGATGTAAAATACTATTCCAAGGAGAAATTTTAAACTCTATTTTTGCCAACTACAAAAACAATGAGTCTTACTACATTTGATTGGTGTGTGAATCAAAACACATTTGACTGGTATGTTTAATATAATAATGACCACATAGAGAAGAAATTTGTGAAGAAACACTCATTTCTAGACAAGAAATGTTTGACTTAGTTTTCATACTATCTAGTACTCTAAAATGTCTATTCATAGTGTAGATATAGTGAACCACAGACAAGGATTCATCTTCTAGTCTGGGTAGATGGCCTACCTTGTATTCTATTCATTCATTCATTCATTCAAAACAAAGAATGACATTTACTGAGTGATCAGCTAAGTACAGGGATTCAAAGACAAATGTGGCAGAATTCTTCAAAGAGCTTACAGCCAAATTAGTAGCAAAGACAAATCTATAAGGGAACAATTACAATTATAAACGTGTGCATGTAATGAGCACATGCAACAGGGCTATGGCACTATACAATTCCAGAGGGAAATGGGGAAAAGGAATGTCAAGGAAAGCTATACAGAAATGTTTGGGCAGAATATTAAAGAATCTGTGAGAATTTGTCGACTTCATACTGAAGATGTTAAGTGAATACCAAACAGAATGCATTACATAGAATATAAAAATAGACATGGAGACAAAACTAAGCCCAGAACTGGAAAGATAGAATGAAGTTTGATCATTAAGCTCTTGCTTGGCACATAAAGATTTGGATTTTAATGGGTAATAGGGGCTCATTGAAGGATTGAAAGCATGTAACAGGACTGGATGTATATTTTAGGAAGTTGGCTTTGATAAATGTGACTATATTGAAGGAGAGGGAGAGTAGAGACAGAGACAATGGTAATGGACAATATAAAAGAAATGGGGAAAAATTGATTAAAACAGCAATGTAGGTACTAGAACAGATAGTATTGAGAGATTCTTAGACATATCAATATCAAAGCTGATAATGTTTCTTCTGTTTTTAATTTGGAGGTTTGTGTGCAAGATACAGCATTCAATAACATAGGGCATATAAAGCAGAGAAAAGGTGTGTGGAAAAGAGTGGAGAACATAATTCAAATGTGGTCACAAAGGACACACTGGTCAAATTTTCTGGTGGACATTAGGAAATATAGATATGATCTTCAAAAGAACAGTTAAAAAATGGAAAGTTAACAGGAGCAAAAGTAGAATTTAAACTAAAAGAATTGGGTAAAATCTCTCATGAAAAGCATATTAAAAAGAGAAGAGAATTAAGGATAGATTCTTAGAAAATATTCTACTTAAGGGTCAGACAAGAGATGAGAGGATGATAATTTTAATTCTAATCACTACATCTGGCTTACCTGGGTCTCTTTTTCCATGCATTTGTTATCTGTTTGTAATTTCCAAATCAGATTCAACTGACCAGTATAACAGAAAAACTGTTACTGAATTTGAAAACCATTATAATACATTGTACTAAACATCTTCAGATAAGTCTCAGTATCCACATATGTCAAAATACTATGCATATTGTTTTGCATTTGCATCAAGAGTTCTAAGAATTTTGAAAGAAAAGATAGAATCATCCACATTGTAACTTTGTGAAGTTATCCTCAAAATACTTCCCCAAATATTCAGGAACTATAATACAGGGCTAAACAATTCTTTAAAGTGACCAGACCTTAGATTACAAATTCAAGAGTGAAAACTCGGCAGTCTGCTTAGGCAAATATAAAGAAAATGTGAATCCGTCTATGAAAAAACATCCTATCTTTAGGTGTTCAGGTTTCAAGGAATATTCACTACTAGATTAATAGTCTTTTATATTTTTAATTTTCAGAGAATTTTAGAAGACATGAGATACTCAGAAACTGCAGCCTTCCTATCTGGAGAATACGAAGAACCATAACAACAAAAAATACAAGCCTCATTCTTTCATTTAAAAAGGAAATTTTAACTGAAGTGGCTGCTTCATGCATATGATACCAATAAGTGTCACTTTAACTAAATTACCCTATTGATCAAGGACAATGTAACTTTGTTGTTGACAGGTTGCAATAGCTAGGTGAAAGTAAGGACAGTCCCAGTTTTACTTTGTTACTCTTATAGTAGTACACATTAAGAGAACCTTCAGATTAACATGGCTTCTGCCTAGACATTTCCTAAGCCTTAGCATCTGACACTGTTTCCCAAGTACTTTTCTTTCCAAGAAAATAATTTAAAAATTTTCTTTTTATGTATCTAATTTTATATACCACCTTGCCCCATTTGATACTCAAAATAACCTATAGCAGAGTCAAAGTTGACATAATTATTTCATTTTTAGAGATAAGGAAACTGAGACAAAATAATAAAGGTGATTTTAGTTAGAACTAATAACTTTCCAAAACTTAGCATATTGTAAGCATTGTGCTATGAATGTTTCTTCACTAAGGCATCTAATCTTCACAACCAGCTATGGAGCTACTAATTATTTTATTTTTAGTTTCCAGATGAAGAAACAGTTTTAGAGAGGTTTGAGCACTTTTCTAAGGTCCCATAGCTAGTGAGTGTTAGAAATGAGACCCAACTAGATCTGTCAGACACAAAATTTCACGATCTTAACCTATGTTCCGTTTTCTGGATGTGAAATGGCTTTAGAGCATCCTTGTGAAGGATGAGCAGTTCAGAAATGGGTAGAGAATCTGGATCATGCAGCAACTGTGAAGCAGTCTGAGGCATGTAGCAGCTACTAAACAGGACTGGTATGGAATCAGGTTCAGGGCTCCAAATTGTGAGACCCTGAACCCAAATCTTGGCTGACTACACCCCAAGAGGACCCAGTTGCATTACACAAATGAGCAGGTTTCTAGTTGTTCACTAACCCCTCCAACCAGATAGAAGAGTAATTGTCAACTTTGGATTTAAAATTTTCATGCCATTATGTGATTATCTATGCTGACACCCACAGTAGTCAAATCTATTTAGCATTGATGTGGACTCTATGTGTAATTTCAGAACAACTGACAAAGTCTCACTAGAGAAACTGTAAGAACTCTGACAATAATGATAATGCCTATTGCTTTCTATATTCCAGGCACTGAGCTATATGACTTATAAATATTATTTCATCTTAAACCTCCCTGGGTACATATTATAAGTTTACTTTTTATATTTTTAAGTTTCAAGTCACATCAGGTTTTCAAGGGAACCTGTGCCCAGAAAATAAACTAGGGCTTCAAGTGTCAACAAAATATCTAAGAGTTTTCCAGAAGCAATATATTGAGTTTTCCAACAGAGCTTCATGAGACCAAATTGTTGCCTGATGAACATGTGTTCTTATCATTCCTAGACTGGGAGGGTGAGTAGAGCAGTGACATGCTCAGCCAAATGGCTCAGCCCAGGCTTTCCTGGCCAGGAGGCATTTTATCCCTGCACTGTCTGTGCTCTTGAACCAGAACTACCTTTTCAGTCCAGTGAACCGCTGAGACAGCATGCTTTCAGGACAGTCAGCTATAAAGTTTGGAGAGTGTGGCATTTTTAAAAGTATTACAAAACAGTGTCATTATAAAAAACAAAGAAAAAACATTAGAACTCAGTCCTATCACAAGACACAAAGTACTGGCAAGATAGATTAACTGTGTATTTTTATCCAGTAGGAAACTGTGTATGTGAAGTAATTGGTTTGATCACTTAGTTGTTATATATGAAGAAGAGTAAATTAAAATAATATCTTTCCTTTGGTAAGTGTACTGAGCATAATAGTCCATGGGATTTTTTTCCCCAGACAAATTAAGTCATTGGAAATGTAGCATATTAAATGATTCTTTCCAAAAAGTAACACGCAATCATTTATTTTTCAGGCTTGATTAAATTCCTTCTACCTGTACAAATATTTTATCTGTTCCCAAATTTTATGCATCCCTTTCTGATCATTGTACAGAGCACAGACCCTCTGTGATCCATCTCCAGTATCAGTCAAACTCAAATAATAGCAATTTTCTTCTTGTTCTAGGATATTGCACATCTCCAAGGGTATCATGCACATATTCCACATCTGAGGTTATGTTCTAAGGGATGCTAAGTATACAGGCTATATGAATGTGTCTTCTCCCCAACATCTGTACAACAGGATCTTGGTCTCATCTGGTGATAGCAGAACACTATAATTGAAGCAGATCTTTGTCGTAAGTGAAACGCAGAACCACCTTACTGAGCAGAACACCTCACATCTAGGTGTTCCTCACAGTCCCAGGAAAAAACTCAAACTACAAGGAGGAGAGCAAAGATTACCATGCTGGCTTCTGGGAAGAGAAGTCCAAACACTTCTGTCTATTCTGGGAAAATACAACACAGCGAGGCCCTAACAGAACAATGTTTCACTTACATAGAGAAGAGACAGAACAAGATGAGCCCCAAGAGGGGCACTGATCCCCCACAGCCAGGGGGGTCTCTTCTGGCAGCAAGTGGTCTAGCTGAGCCCTCTTATGCTGCAGTGGAAGGACAGTTCCCACCCATGGGGACACATACAGCAGTGAGCTGGCCAGGTACCATATGATGCCCATGCTCAGACCAAAGGAATATACACAGAGCTTGAGACACGGAAAGATATTCCCACACAAGGTGATAAACCCAGCACAGGCTGTGTGGACTCCTTATCTCTTGGTAAGGAAATGTTCTAGTCCCAAGGTCCATTTTTATGTGGTGTTAAAAATAAATGAGCCCAAATGGAATCATTTTCCCCCCAAACCAAGATTTAATTACAGTTTCAACCTATTCCAGGAATGTGACCTTTGAACAGTTAATCAGGAATTTTCTGATCAGCATCAATGAGGTAACCTGTCACAGGGGCAATCCCCCAAAAGAAATGAGGTGCTCTGCATGATAAGACCCCTTGTTCTTCCCCCTACAGGAGGATGATCTTGCCTAAAACAATCTTTCCTTCCTTTTCCTAATAATTTCCTGTCCTGCGTTTGCTTTCCTATAAAAACTTTCTTTTGATACTCCTTGGAGCATCTCTCTACTTGCTAGAGGGATGCTGCCCAATTCATGAATTGCTTAATAAAGCCAATTATTTCTTCAAACTTACTCAGTTGAATTTTTTAACAGTGACCCAGTGGTGGTCAAAAGACTGCATGCATGAGCCTGCCTTTCCCAGCACCCCAGCATCACGGCTTCCCCAGCCCAAATGACCTTCTCAGGGGTGAGGAGAAATCAATTTCCTCAGCAATCTTGTCACCCTTTGCTCGCTCCCACCACCTCCTATTCTAATCCAGGTACTGTACAGTGAAACATAGTCTCCATCTGGAAATCGCATGTCAGTCAGATTTAGTGTGCAGGGAATTCCTACGTGGAGGTGGAGTCTAGAGCAGAATCTAAAGCAGAGTTCAGTAGACAAGCTAGACTGAAAGGTGGAGTCCAGGGAGGGTGGCAAATTAAACAAGGTTAGAAACATTTAGATTTAGGGAGTTCCCATTTGCTCTACTAGCAAGGTGGAGATGGGCCTGAACTATGCAGTCGGGCACAGTAGCCTGGCTGCTGCCGTCTTGACAATCCTACTTACATTACTGAGCAAATCAAACCTGGATCTACCTGCCTGGGCAGCAGGCCAAACGTTGACATCAGGGTGTAGTGAAAGAAAGTAAGTAGGTTTACTACTCGGTGCCACCTAAGGAGGACGGGAAGCTAATGCACAAAGTGCTGAACTTTACAAGCAGAGCTTTTTAAGGACAAAATTCTGGGTGAGGATCATCCAAACAAGTGGATGATCAGCTCGTACACATTCTTCTGATTGGTCAGTGGAGAGGAAATGGGGTGTATTTCAAGTCATTTAGTTGTCAGTCTTCTGGCTCCCCCTGTCTGGGGCCTCTGAGCTTGTGCCCAACAGACAGTCTGCCTGATGGAGCCCAAGGACCAGCAAAAACATCTCAAGAATAACTGTGTTAAGAGTTTATAGGCACCTTCTAAGGGGGAACGAAGGGTGCCATGTTAAGTTATGTTCATTGAGTTTGTTCTACCTTGTTAAAGCAACCCCCCTTTCCTGAATCCCCAGCTGTGGTCAGCACACCACTGAGGGACTCAGGAGTCTCTGATTTCCTAATGAGAAGTCTGAGAGGCTTCTCCAGAGGGAGCTACCTGCTCCGTTTATCAATATGTCCTTGAAAGCCTCAAAGATGCCCTTTGAATTGTTAATGGGAAGCCTGAGAGGCTTGGGGGTGGGGGGCTACCTGTACGATGACACTTATGTGGCCATTTTCTCATCACTGCACAGACCATCACCCCCAAAGCCACATGGGGAAGGTGTTGGGGGTGCCAGCGAGCATTGCCAGTGCTTTGTTGAAGAATCAGACAGATGACAGAAATAAAACCAAGTATGAAACTCCATAGCACTTGTTTAGAGTTGATTATTGTGCACTCCTTTAGTTTGAAAGCATTACAGGCTATGTAGCAAGTTTATGAAAATTATTTAGCTGGCTTATTAAGTGATTTAACATTTATTTTTATTCAGATATATGTGGAAAACATGAGGTAAAAGCAGCAATAAAGTATTTTCTACATTAAAAAAAATCAAAATCAGTTTCAGAAATTACGAGTATCTGTGAGGACAAATGATGTCTACTTGTAAATTTTTGTCCCAGAATAGCCATGTGTCCACAGGGTCCCCTCCTTCAGGGGGTATTCTAGGTATTTGATGGCCTGGGGCTGGCCAAATACAGATGGATGCATCTTATTGGAATGCAGACTCCACTGTCAAAGATTCACTCCTTGGTGCACTAGTCACACAAGAATGATTCCTTCCAGCATAACAGGTAGTGTAGTGATAAACGAGTACACTCTTTGGCACGTAGTCTCTGTCTCCTCATCCCTACACACAGGTAGTCTTGGTCCTCTCACCCCATCTAAGTGGTTCCTCCCTGTCCATGACAGTAGTGCTAAACCTCAGCTGGCAGCTCCTGAACACCCTGTACGTGTACGTAAGTCCCAATAAATCCTCACGTCTCATGTGGTGTCTCCAGGCCTCTCCTTCTGTCTCTCGCCCCCTTCCCTGTCGCACCTCTCTCACTTGGGTGTGAGACTGGACTTGTGATCATACAGTATCCAAATTCATTATACTTAAATACCCAGAAATAAAGGTTGTGATATTTTTAACCACAGTTAACTTAAAATGAACCTATGAAAGCAACATGACCTTCAGATTCAGTGAGACATCCCAGTCTTTCTAGTGACGTGCACCCTTCTGCTTAACTTTGAGTATAATTTTTTTTCTGGCAAGAGAAAGAATACCAACTAACAAACTGGGAGAATGGCATTCGCCCTGCAGATTTCTAATAAGGGTTGTGTTCCTTTTGAAGAGGGATTGGTACCCAGTAGGCATTCCATAAATGGTGGCTGTTATTAACAGGGTCAATTGATCTTGGATTTATCTGGCTTTATTTTCTTACTTATCATCAGTGAAAGAAACACAAAGGCTATTCTTCAATGTTGGAACCACAGAAGGAAATGATGGATCAGGGGAGAGGATAGGGGGCATCCTCACAGAGGCAAAATCAATGCTGGTGGTCAAAAGGTGACGGTTATTAAAGCTACATCATTCGCCCATCTTGCTCGGGTTTCTTGCCATGTTAACTCCAGGTGTCTTAAACCACACACAGTGACAAGCTGAGTTTACTTTATTTATTTAATGTTGGCTCATTTTTTAATGCATAAAAATGGCAAATAAAATTTCAAGCCTATTTCCAAGAAAAATAATATTTCTTTGTTAAAGACCAGAGTGATTAGCACTCTAATAACAAAGAATCTAGTCATCACATTTTAGGGGTAAGGAAACCATCCCATATATTGTAAGGCCAACCATGTTGCAAATAACTGAACAGTATTAATTATTATATTTTATTTCGTTCCACTGATTTAAATGATTGAAGGGTTGAACTGCAATTATTTTGTAAAGACATAGAGTTAAAAATCAGGTATCTAAATACAAAAAGAGCTATATATTTTACTTGTCTATAGGACTTAGTGTATATTTGGCTGAACAGAGAAAAATGATTTGAATATGCTTATTAAAATCAGTCCATTTAAATATGCTCATATGAATTACTTCAAGTTGTTAACCTAAAAATTGTCCTTTTTGTCTGTTTGGGAAAAAAAGTATAAAATAAATCATACATCCACGGGGGAAGAATAATGTGTGGTAAACCAAAGTAATAAACAAATGTTTTTGTGATCTCCATAACACATTTTCATTATAGTCATGTAGATATTTGTGGTTTAATTGTGTTATAATAATAACACCTTTATATATATTGTTCTCATCACAAAAATAATCTATTAGATGAATATCAATAGATTGAGTCTAAGGTTTTGGTTGGAAAGTTGCCAGTCCTTTAAGGTAGCAGAAGTCTGAAGTCACACACTTGGAGCATTACTCAGTAGCACTTTTGTATTAAAAGATTGAGCAGTGAATTCAGACATGCTTTGTAAATAAATTGAAGTATTTTACCTTAAATAGAAAGAATTATATGTACCTGCGTGCATATGATAGCTGACATCTACAATTCCTTTAAAAAAAATCTCCCTGTCATGATCTGAAAAAGAAATAAGCCAAGTTAGAGGATACACAAGCAGTACCCAAAAAGCAACCCAGTGCAGTGTACATCTAGTACAGTTTCTAATCAGTAGAGGGCTCCCTCGTCTGTACAAGACCCACATTACAAATGCATGAGCTGTACATGCAGCCAGTCGCACACTGTGCACGCACATGCACACACACACCATCTAGAGTAATAAAGCTGTCATTTTTCATTGTTTTCAAATCACCTTTAATATCAGTTGATTTGAAAGCTTAGGGAAATGAACGAATAGGCAACACCCACTGGCAATATGTTAGAACATTCTTTACCTAAAAATACTGGTAGGTGTTTACAAGTTTCCTTCATTTCACTGTGACATTCCTCAGCTCTGATGTGCATTTGGCTGCTTTCCTGAATTCACACATCTCTCTGTTTGCTCATGTGCCTGTGCATTTGCAGAAGTGTCACTACCCAAGCTTTGCAAAATAACTCAACCTCCTAAGTGATGCCACTGAGTCTGTGTCTTTATTGTGTCCTCCAAAACTTGAGATTCCAAAAAAAAAAAATCCAACTAGTGATGTTTGCTTTTGATAAAAGCTACTAAGCCCAGCTGTATTTTTCTCCCACTGAAAAATAGATGAAGACATCCCAACTGGGTTGACTTTTATTTGGGAGGTTTTATGTTTTTTCTCTCCTTGGCCTGTGGGCTAGCTGATCACTGATCCATAACAAAAATGCCAAAACCATGAAAACCTCACTGGGGCAAAAATTTGTAACAGAAAGGGAATTTCTGGCTGTGAGAAAGTAGGGCTGGACTAATCTCAGGCTGCAGCCCCAGGCCAGTTTTCATGATATAGTGAAAACCTGGCTGGGCAGTCAACAGAATCAACTGTTTAAACATCTTGCTGATTGTTGTAGTGACTCAATAGATGCTTAAAACACTGCTTTTCATGGACCGCTGGTAGAACCCTCTTATATCCAGCTGATCCTAGGTTATTCTCAGATATTTTCTCAGCAGCCACATCCAAGAATTCATTTGCATGTTCTTTAAAGAGATAGACAGGAAAGAGCCTATGTTTTTCCTGACTTTTTGAACCACCAGGCCTATGAAACCTTTCCTGTTCACTCTTTCTGGGAGAAGTGATTGCTCCTTCCTCCTTTATGTCCCACTAGGCTCTCTATTTACCTCTGTGATAGTTTCACTTGCTTCTTCTGGCATCATATAGTTCCATCAGCTACTGTAGCATAGTTTAAAATGGGGCCATTTCAATCATAATATGCTGCCTCTTACCCTCTACCCCACTTACTCTTGCCAAAGTTGAACCCCTGAGATGCTTTATCTTATTGCCTAAATATTTCTGGCCATTTCCAGAAGATGTCTTACATACGTGTGAACTAAGTCAGTCAGCTATCTGATGAAAATTACTGGATACCACTGCTATTTTGATTCAGGACTAGGAAGCGTGAAGGTCGCTGCGGATTTTCACCTTGTTTGGCAATCTGAAGTTACTGCCAAAAAACTGATACTTTGATCTCTCCAAATACTGCGTTACTCTCCCAACTGGTTACAAAACTGGAGTGAAAGGAGGAAGCATAGTTAATTATAACTGTCTTTCCTCCCTAACCTCAGCAGCTTTGCAAAATTATCCTCATGGAGAAGCTAAGGTTCAGAGATTAAGCAACAAACAAAAATCATAGGTTAGTAAGTGGCAGTCCCAGAATTCAAACCCTGGTCTTTCTACCTCTAAATTCCATGTTTGCCTCACAGCTCTTGTAACATTAGAGAAGCTTTCATAGCAAGGTTCATACCTAAATCAGCATACCTCTGCCTGCAACACAGAAGAGACTAGTCTCAGTACATGATTCTGAACAAAGCCCAACGTGCTGGTTTGGCATTTCAGGTCACCCACTCTTTCTGACCACTGCCACCCCCTGTAGGTGCCCGTTTCCTGTTCTATGTTCACTAAGTAAGGCATGCCCAACCCTTCCTCCGAGCCGTTGCTCCTGCTAGCCCTTTCCCATTCCTTTTATTCCCTCTCCTCCTCACCCATTTGATTCTCAATCATACTGTAGGACCTTACTCCTAATGACTTTCTCCACTCAACTTAGGCTTCCTGTTTCCTTGGATACTTATGGTTGTAAAGCACTTATTTTGCATTTACAAATACTCATATTATTTCCAAGTTTTGCAAATGCAATTGCCATTGTCACATGGCTGGATAGTGATTTCTTCAGACCATGAACAGTCTTCACTACATATGTAGATAATAAAAGGGTTTATTCATATCAGATATGGGCTACACAGTCTCATCACTTACAGTTTTCATTGTATTGGCAGATAAATTACCCCTCCCCACCTCAAAACTACTCAAGCCCTAGAAATAATATATAATCCCTGCCATTTCCTTTTCTAAACCATAAAATTTAAGGGGGTTGTTTCTAAAAATCTGATTTGGGGTGGAAAAGAGGAAGATGAGGAGAAAATTGGTAGTATTTAAACCTTTTTTAGACTGTTCTTTTCAGAGGCGTTTTAATGATAAAATTTTGATATCTCTGGCAAGACAATGAAAATTGTCTCCTTTGATCAGCAAGATAAAGAATATTAAAATTGGATTGGTTTCTGTAAACAAAGAATTCATACATTTCAATTAACTAGCTGGGGAATATTAACATCAAGCATTTATCCTTAATCATGGGATAGGTAACGATCAATCCATGAATAGAAATCTTTAGTAAAATTATAAAGGTCAAAATATTTTGTAGAGTATTGTATAACTGATTATATCAGCCAGAATAGCAGTGAAATCTTTGGCTGTATATATTTAAATATTCAAAACAACTTAACAAGTTTCCCTTTGTAGGTCATCATTTTAAAAATCTTTCTATAACTTAGAGAAAAGTAATAAATTATACTGAGTAGAAATATAGGGAGGAATGAGAATGAGAATTTCTGATGCTAAGAAGAGTGGCAAATAGTTTCATCTCATGAACCAAATCTGAGTGGTTGGCAGAGGCTGTCTAGACCTCAGAGCACCATGTTGAGGAGAATTCTGGTGCTGAGGCCAGGCTCTGTCACGTCGTGACTGTTTAAGAATGTCTGCCACACATGAGGAACTGTAAGAGAGAGCTCACATGCCATAGGGTGCTCTCCCTTATATAATAGGGCTCCTTCACAGTCCCATTGCTGAGATTTTACCATTTTTGTTTCTTCTTTGGGTTTCAAGATGGGTTCAGTCTCATGACTATTGACCTCATGATGCCATCTGGGAACATCACGTAAAAATGTATGAAATCCTGAGTGTTTGGGGACATACTTAGAGTGGGACATAACAGTAGTAGATTGCAGGTAATGTTGCAGAAGTAAACCTGCTCTACAGAGGGGTGGGTCAGGGGGTGGGGGAGAAGATATTTGCTGGTTTCCATGGAATAAATACTTCTTTCATGGCTGACTCCAGCTTACCATGTGAAGCCTTCAGTTTGAGAGTTGGGAAAGGATATGCACAATCTAAGCTAGTCTGAGGGGGCTAGAGCATACCCACTGATTACAGATGGACTTCCAGGGTTGAGGGTGCTAAGAAAATGCTGGGCCATTGAAAAGAAAAAAGGCACCAGGGTTCATGGAAAGGCCAGGAATCCACAGGTAGGTTGGCTGTCTAGAAGTCAGGATCAGCGTCAGCTCTCAATCAGAAGTCCAGACACCATTTTGAAGTTGTGACAATGTAAGAATCAGTTTCAATGCCATTTTTCACAAAAATACATTTACCTTATCAGTTGACACAATGTTCAAATGATCCAGGGTCATATGCTGAGGCAGGAGAGTGTATCAGTGAAATACATGGCTTCTGGGGCCGGACTCCTCAGACTGGAATCTCGCTCTGCCGTATATGAACTCTCTGATCTTGAGAAGGCTGCTTATCCTTTCTGTGCCTCCATTTTTCATCTGTTAAAAAAGGGATATTCATAGTATCTATTTCATGGGGTCATATTTAAGACTAAATTAGTTAACAACTATAAAGTGCATAGAACAATACCTGTATCTGGCACATTTAAAAAACTATTAAGTGTTTGTAAAATAAAGGTAGTATGTAAAATGTAGACTTGAAACTTTTACTGAAACATCATTGTTTGTAATATAAATTGCCTTTAAATTTAGGACTGAGCAACAGGATAGCCATGATAGAAGTGCCCAATGGGGCAACTAACTTCACATTTATAGGCATAACATAACTTCTTTGCATTCTTATGAGAATAATAATTATAACAAATACACAGAATTTTTTTAAGTTCTATTGTATAGTTATTTCAAATTATATGACAAATTTAGTAACAAAGCCAGAATTTATTTATTTTTTATTCCTACAAACTACATTTGAAATTGTGAATTGGAACTGCTTACTTATATTAAACATGTTATTGAGCTTCATGATATCAACAGTTTATGACTTTTAAGTCTAGAATACATTACGAATATAATAAAGGGCACATTTTTCCTACCAGAAGTCTAAAAAAACTCCATTTTTCAAACAAAAACTCCTGAAAATAAAAACTTCTAACAGTGGTCAAGCACAGTGGTGCTGTATCCCTCATCACTAGATTTGTAAACTTCTAAGTCAATGTAAATTCCACACTTAGTAAAGTTCTTAACTAAAACAAATTAAAATAGAGGTGAAAGAATCTTTCCTACCAGTTCTGTTCAGTAGTGTGTTAATCAGATTGCAATAATAAGTATGAAACAATGCATGCAATTAACAGTGGTTAATTTGAAACTACTTCATGTCAGTTTCATTCAGAGCAATACGTTAGCAGAGTAATTATTTATTACCCTGAGGACATGATCAATGATATCCCTCCATAGTAACGTCTGCAAAAGGAGTAGCATCCTCATCTGCATCAGAAGGAAGCTATAGAAACATATTTTTTTCAGCTAAATAAAAGCAGAGAACTGTTTCTAAGCTGTTTCCAACTATTTCATTAGTAATGATAGATTAGCAAACCATTTGTTACACTTCAATATTTTTATGGTAAAATAATGCTGAGGGAAAGAAAAATAACATTAGTGATTTAAATCCACAAAGCCTATGTTGATTGAGAAAGGAAAATGACCGATTTCTAAATGTCATTATAGCCATTAATGTATATGTGCTAAGCCCTTCCACACACACAATAATTCACTTGCCTTAGCTGGAGCTTGGGGATAAAATTTATGGGAAACCCTGAGTGAAAACATGTGGTCTACACCACTGAGCCATGCCATGGTTGTCCAAAGGCAAGGAAGATATGTCAGGTTAACCAGGTGGTTGCAATTACATGGTGCATTTGAATAATTGGGAAGGTTGTATTAAAGAACCCTATCTTGGCTTTCTGAGTTCTCTGTATATTGGAAAAGAAATCCTTCATGGTTCATATCAATTAATTTACCTCGTTGTATAAAATATTCATCACTTTGAGAAGGACCTGAAAAAACTCACCTTTGAAAGTAGTTAGTCTGGACAATGGAGTGGAGGAAATTACGTAATGCGGTCAGCTGGAATGGACAATAGCAGAAGTTGGACCAGGGAGGAATGGTTGGAATGAGGCACAGGCCTTAGATGGGGCCTCTGGGTTGCACAATTCCGGGACACTTCATTCATTTGGTGAATGGCACTCCCGGGAGCTGAGCAGCTGACAGCCTGCTCAGCACATGTGGGGCATCCAACCCAAGATGACAATTTGGGGAGAGGAACACTTTACACAGAATAAGTCCGTACATTCAGCATGAAGTCTGAGGGAGCGACAGTCAGAACCCAGGGCAGGAAGGCCAAAGGGAAGACATGGACAGGCGTGGACTTCAAGGGAGGCAAGGGTCTACGAACGTTATTCTGTTGACCTTGGGAGTCAGCAATCTAAGGGGCCTCGTGATTCCAATAGGGTCAAAGTAAAGCTAACCTAGTAAAAAATGACCAGTTATGTACTTTATATCCAAAAAGTCAGTCAGCATAGATTAAGTGGAAAGAAGCACACAGAGGAAAGAGCACAACCACTTTTCAAATGTATAAAATGGATATAATATTTTTTAACAAAATAAAATATTTTACTTTTAAGCGGGTTGAAAGTTTTACATGAGAATAGTGTGGGTTGTGGACTTCTATGTTATAACTGCCCAACTTTTCCTTCTTCAAGAATAGTGTTCCCTACTTAAGAGAACTATTCTCCTTCTACTCCAGATTTTAATACTACTGGATATTGTTGTATCCACATAGGATTCAGGCTACTTGATTATAGTTTTTCAATCTGAGTGTGGGAGCTATCTGCCCTATTAGGTCAGTTCCAGTTCTTTTCCATAATGCTTTGCATTCAAATAGATAAAGACAGTAGCATCTGGTGGGGTACCCATGAAATGTGAAATGAAGAGCTGTCAGCAGACATGTTGCCCACCAGATGGAGGAAGTCGGGCAGCAGTGGGACAAAACAGAGCTGGGACACAAAGAGTAGAGGAAGGTTTTGATGGCATTCAGGTCCCTATTTTACTGCTTCTGAGGACCAGCTGAATCTTTGCCCTTCCTGAAGTATAGTCAACTTATCCCTCAATGTCATTATACACATCAGTTTTCTTCCAAAGAATTCCCTTCTTGCTTTAAGCTAGTTTAAACTAGTTCTCTGGCTAAAGCAGAATGCAATGCACTTGGCTTAATACCAAACACATACTAGATTTTCAAATAAAAAAAAAACAAAGAAAGGAAAAAGGGCAACACATTGAACATAAAATCCTACTGAGCTTACAGTTCTTTGTAGATGAGTCCTTATTTGCCTTTTAATTGTTTCAGGTATATTACCTGTGCCTTACTAAATAGTTTTTCACTCTTTGAGGTAAATATATTGTATATACCAGCATCTCTAACAGTATTTACCACAGTTCCAGATTAAAAATAGTAACCCAAAAAAGTATCCACTGGTTAATTGATCAAATAAATTGCTTTTTGACCATGCAGTTTTAATTTTTTCAGGGCTCTGGGTTACCACATAATACACTGAAAGTAACAGCTTCCTAAATACTGCCCCAATGATAGACAAGATTTAAGGTACCCCTGGGGAGCCATTACCACTTTTTCTATCAGATTGGACACAATATTGGTTATCATTTCATGTGTTACTAATTTGGCAAGAATGGTTTCACTTCAAGAAAACCTGAAGCATAAAGTGGAATTTAAGCATGTTCTTAGTTTATTTCATCAACCAATCAATTTAGTAAAATCTAGAGTAATAGTCAAATCCCAGCCATCGAAGCAGAAAAGTCCTGAGTCAAGTTGTTGAGGTCTTCGAGACTTCTCATCTAGTAAATGGGATAAGTGCAGTTAGCAGCAATAGAGAAATGTTTCCTATTTGATTTTATTAACTGATTGATATGAATTAATGCATTAGGATATTTGATTGTGTCATAAAATGTGTATATGAGCATCATGATTCAATTTAATGTACCTATTACTGGTTGATGTGCCATTATATTAGGCTAAATTAAAAGAATTTTATGGAAAAAAAATTACAATTAAAGACTCAAAATTGATTGCATTCATAACTTAAAAGAAGATATTCTGTTCCATTAATATTTTGAATAATTATAATAATATATCAGAAAACAACGTGAAAAACTTGGGAGATAGACAAAGTAAAAGAGATAAATATATCAAAAAGTCAAAAATAAAGTTCACTTTCTCTGTTAAATTCAATATTTTCTCTTTAGCTCAAGTTTTTAAAAGCTGAGAAAGCAAGAAAATTCACAGTTATCAGCTTATTTCAGCAAGAATGTTTTAAGTCACATTGTTAAAAAAGATTAATTTTCTTTCTTTCATCTTCCAAATTACAAAATAAATTATTTCCAAATAAGGCATTTTAATTTTTTTAAATGATGTTTTCATAGATAATAAGGTGACACTTTGAACAATCCATGAATTATGAATTCTCATAATGCAATTCATGCTGAGTGGTGGCCAACCATCCCATTTTGGTCAAGACTGAGAGGCTTCTGGGACATGGGACATTCAGTGCTAAAAACAGGACAGTCACCCTAGAAAACTGGGATGGCTGGTCATCCAATACATGTAAATTACTTGGCTTTTGATGTAAATTTAAGTATCCAGAGGCTGCTTTGGAAAATGGTATGATTCATTTCTGAAGACTTAAGTATGCTTCTCTCTCATTGTAAGTAGATGCTGTCAGATTCCATAGGGAAATATGGCACTGAAATATTGGAGTTTCTCCAACAATTCTTGTCTCTTTTTTTACTTCTAAGGAACAGAGAGGGATTTCTGATCAGGAGATGTTCTACTTTCTTACTGGGAGTGTAGTCCAAGGACCAGCAGCATCAGTATCAGCTGGGAGCTTTTTAAAATTTCATAATCCCCAACCTAAACCCAGACCTATTGTGTCAGAATCTGCATTAACAAATCCCCAGGTAATTCATATGCACATTAAAGTTTGAAAAGCACTGCTCTAAGTTATATTGCAAGAATTTTTTAAATGGACTCCAGTTCTTCTCTATTGCTGGCTTTCTTCTGGATTCCTGTCTAGTCCACTATAAAGAGACACAGCCTCAGTAGCTCTACTGCAATTAATCTGAGATTTGTAACCCTTTGATCTGGGTTTTACTGACACTTTTGCCCTACAACTTTTACCCTACATTTGAAGAAGATTCTCATAACCGATTTAGGCAAGTCAATTCTTTTCAACATGTAACAAATTAACTTTTCATAAAGAAATGGATGCTATCTGTAAACTAGGTCTGTCTAGCAGGAATTATTTGGAAACTTTGTTTGCAGAAAATTTAAATTAGTGAAAGAAGAGAAGCTGCATGGGATTAAAAATATTCACACAGCCTTCTCTCAACTGTATTTCATAGTTTTGTTGAACATTTTAGTAAACTCTTGTCCAATTAGTTAACCACATTTTTCATACTTTCCTTGCACATTAAACTGTAAAACTGAGTGTAATTCTCAGGACCAGCATGCTTTTTTTAACTCTCCTTGATTTACCACTTCCTTCTACTTGGAAACCCTCTCCCCATCACCTTTAAGCCCCAAATTCTTATGTGACTGGAAAGCTCATGTTCATCCTCAAATGTTACTTTAAATACTGGGTCCCATGTGAACAATCAGCAGGGTCCAGGTTGTCCCCCATGTGTGGTCTCTCTGTGCTTTGTACAGCTCCTCCTGCAATGGCTTTGAACAATTATTACACTGAATTATTATGGGTTTACTATGGGAGTTCCTCCAAATGGAAAAAGTGAGCCCTGGAGGGAAATTACCTTTGTGAGCTTAACACCTAACTCAGACTAGGGGCTTAATAGATCCCTGTCGAATGCATGAATTAATGAGAAACTGAGTGAGTGAATGAATGAATGAGTTTTAAAAGATGAAACCTCATTGAGAATGAACTCTTTAATGTTCCTATATACTTTTTCACTGAATTTACCTGGTCCCAGAAGAACCAGGAGAGGGAATATTGATACCCATGCTCCCAAGCTTTTTGCAGACCTATCATTTTAGTACACATAATACATCTTATCTGTGAGGCTGAAACTCAATTAAACTAATGCTCCTTGCACTGTTTCTTCAAAGTTGCCTTTGCTTAAAGAGTTGGCCCATTTCTGTACCACAATACAGGTTGATCTATGGTTTGTTTGATTTCCATTCATCCTGATCAGTAACAATATCCCCCACTGGCCTGTTTTTCCCATCACATGACAAGTAGATATGCATTTAGTCTTGTAATCAAGTTATGAACTTTGAGGCTGGAGACTGGAATTGAATTTTGGAGCAAATCACATTTGTGAAGAAAATAATGTTAATGCAAATTGTTAAATGTAGATTCAGATCAAGTGCTTGCCCACTTTTTGGAGAGGACTTCTAAGTAGTTATTTTGAAGTACTCAAGATACAACATTCTGACACAAGAAGAACACTATAGTGTTCTCTTCAGCAGTGTAAATTGGGTATACTCTAGTGTACCTACAACACTGTATGTTTGGAAGCAGGGGTTGAATCTCAGGTGCCTTCAGAGGGCAGGCTGATAAGCAAATGAGTAAAGTGGTCCAGGTCGGGTCTGGATTAAGAGTTCATGATCATATTGGAGAGATAACTTGATTATGACCATGCAGGAATATAACTTCACAGTTGCCATATATTTTACATTTCTAAATGAAGCTGATGTTCTAGATATTTATATGGACTATCCAATTGTTTAAATGTTGGCAAGTAATTCAAATTCTTATAAAACACAATTATGAGCTAAACAGAATATGTCTGCAAAGTGTATAGGGTCTATGAACTAACCAATTTGTAACTTTTGTTTTAAGGAAATATTTATCTTTGAAATCTGAATTTGGATTGCTCTGTCTCCATAAATAATCTGGTGTTCTTGCAGGCTGGAATGCCTTCTGGATTGTGTTCTCTTCAGGGTGCAATGTTTAGATGGAAATACTTCAGGAAGCTCGCACAGACTCTGAAAAGGAACTGAACAAGGCCCCACGCAGCGTAGCCAAGGATGAATTGTTAGTGTGCCACGTGTGGTATTGATGTTAAGTTAAAAATAAGTGATCCAAATCTTGAAAAATGTACTGTGGGGCTGTAGTGATTGTTTATCTGGGAATATCAACATCTATATGGACACTTCCCCAGCAGAGAAAAGTTGCCCTAAATGGGGTGATTTAATAGGTGATGAAAACTTTTCTGTTATACTTTAAATCCACCATCCCTGAGTCTTATTTAAAGTTGCAGCCTGGTCCCTTTTGTGCTATGGGGGCTTAAAAGATGTCTGCCCCGTGATTTGGAAAGAATAACCAATGAGAGAGTGGGGTCCTCTCCCTAAAGCCATACTAGAAACTTCAGCAATGGCTGTAAGTGAAGAAATTGTTGTGCCCAGCAGTGGAAATCTCTGAAGGACTGGCTGCAGCAGGGACAGCAGTGTAGTAACATGTCAACAAGGCCAAAACAACAACAACAAAAAAACAAAAACAAAGAAAGAGCTCCCCTGAGTAAGCGCTATAGGAATTCTCCCTGCCTCCCACCCAAAGAGCTGAGACTACGTTGGCAATCTAATTTCTGGCAATCAAACTTGAAGGGGAGTTATGCCATAACCATGTATATACATTAAAGGGATTGTGCTTTATTATGTACTCCCAGGCTGGTAAGCCACGTACTATGCACATTACCCTCTACAACATACATATTTAACTTCATAACATAATGCTTTGAATTTTGCAAAAGCTCAATGAACAATTTTATGTAAATGCAAACTAAACAAAGTTTACTAATCTCAGCTTGACTGCTCTGACTTTACGAGAATGAAATATGAAGTGCATGGCACATCACTCCTTCTCTCTCTTTGCCCGGTGGTTCATTGGTGTTACCCTTATTGCTTTACCAGTTTGATAAACCAAAGACATTCTTTCTTCTCACGCTCTTCCGAAACCTCCTCAAGTTTATAAAGCACAAAATCATTTTACCAAAATAAACTACGGAGACTTTATGAACTGTATGAATAGCAAGACAGTGTAGAATACATCTAAAATCAAGTCATTCTATTTCATAATATGGGCAAGATTATGGTTTGCTTCTTACTATCAGAATATCCTTAAAAAAATTATTACAAGATGGCCAAGAATATAGGATCTATTGGGGGTTGTTGTCTTTTTAAAATTAGTTCTATTTGTTGCAAAGTCTCCACTCTTCCAGGACTTCTCACTATCTTACCCCTCTAGCTGTTCTGCAGATAGCCATTCCCTTTTCCACTTCAGCGTATCAGAAGAGCCCTGAACCTTAGTCCTTACATTCTTATAATACAGACAGTTCTTAGAGTGATTAGAATGACCCAACAAGCAAATGAGAATTGGCTGACCATAATTTTTAGTGCCTTCTCATTTGTCCACTTGATTAGAAAACAACTCTGTCAATGGACTCTTACATATACACATTGATTTCTGCTGTGTTAGAGAAGCTATTGTCAAAAAGTCAGTAAGGAGGAGATGTGGGATATTTCTTTTTAAGTCATCTTGCCTCAGTTTGCATGAGTTTCCTGTCCATTTTACTAGAATACTCATAAGGGGATCTCCAAGTTCTTATTCAATTGATTGTCAATCGCCCGTTTTCACATCTTTAGGGGATTTCACTTTTAATGCCACTTCACTGAAAAGCAGCATATGCCTATTATGAGAGTTTCAGAAGAGGGAAGCCATCGAGCTAAGTCATAATGCTAGAGTGCCTTGCCTCTGTAGGAAGTGAGCAGGAAATGGATAGACAGATTTTGACTTCTATTTACACCACACTGGCTCTGTTCCTTTGTTTCTGGGTGATACAAACAATTAAAATGGAAATCTAAGCTCTAAGGAAACCAAAAGGGATAGGTCACTACCCATCACTCTAACCATTCAGACCCTAGTTCTCCAAGACTCATCTATCCACATTTTGAAACCAGATTCTAGAGGGCTAAAGTTCTTAGACATGTCTACATGACGCTTTGTCTAACACTAAAAGGCTAATATTGCAGCACTACATTACTTACCAATCATATCAAAGTTCAAGTATTGCCTTGTTTTCATTTTGATTGGGGGAGGGAGCATGCGTGGGGGTTGTTTCCATTCTAGCACCAAGGTGACTTTGGTGAGGAAGCTGCCTTGTGATACTATCATTATCAGTAATTAGCCACAGTTAGTGAGCTTCTATTAATCAAATCCACATCTGGAAAGATTTCACTAATTCTGTGAGATGAACAGTGTTGTCCTGCAAAAATTAAAGCATGGCAAGTAGGACTGTGTAACTTCTAAAACCTACACGAAAGAAAGAGGAGATAAAACCTTATCATGAATGCTTAATCTTATTTAATTCTGTTGTCTATAAAATTATATATGCCATCTATATATACAATGATTAAAACTATCATCTTCGACAAAACTGGAACTCCCAAAATAAAAATTTAAAGCTATTCTATATGTTTTCCTCTCTTATGCTAGTTAATGAAATGCTACAGTAAATATCTAAGCACATTGGAAATAAATTGGCAAAGATGAAAATCTGTTTCAGAGCCTGGGAGCATAAATCCTTGGCATTTCTAGGAAAGAGGGAAATGTCCTAATTCTGAGTAGGAATGAAGGGGCAGAAAAGTGATATTATTCCTGACCCAGGAGAGTGGAGATGAAGCATCTTATAAAAAGGAAGCTGAGTGGCTGCAACTCTCCAGTGCCCCCAGTCAAGTATTCTAGGGTCACAGGCACTTCTGTAAGGACCCACCATAAGACAGAAGATATACAACTCCCACTGACAGAGACAATAAATTGGAAAATGACATCAATCTCTCTTGCTCTAGAAAGACTAAGAGTATCATAAAAAGAAAAAGATTCCAGAGAGGTAGCAAACCATTCAGGAAAGTCAAGGATTAGGAATATTCACTTTCAAACACAGATCATTTTCATCCCCTGGAATAAATCTGGCCCTTTGATTCACTGTTTTTTTAATTGAGATATAATTGACATATACTATTATATTGGTCTCAGGTGCAAACGTAATTATTCAATATTTGTATATATTGCAAAATGATCACCACACAGTATGATCACTTACCTTGGTCTAATTACCATACATGGTCACAAGAAGATTTTTTTGTTGTAATGAAGACATTTTAGATTACTCTCTTAGCAACTGTTTCAAATATGCAACACAATATTATTAACTAGAGTTGCTATGCTGTATATTACATCCCCATAACTTACTTATTTTATAATAGGAAGTTTGTACCTCTTGACCCCTTCCACCCATTTTGCCCACCCCTGCCCCCCACCTCTGGCAACCACTGGTCTGTTATCTGTATCTGTGAACTTGTCTTTTGGTTGGTGGTGTTGCTGTTGTTTTTGAAAATTCCACACATAAGTGAGATCATAGAGTATTTGTTTTTCTCTGCCTGACTTATTTCACTTAGCATGATACCCTCAAGGTCCATCCATATTGAGGCAAATGGCAAGATTTGCTTCTTTTCTATGACTGAATAGTATCCAATTATATATACACACACAAAATCCTCTTTACCCATTCATTCATGGATGGACACTTAGATTGTTTCCATATTTCCATATCTTGGCTATTATAAATAATGTTGCCATGAACATGAGTGTGTATATATTTTTTCAAGTTAGTGTTTTTGTTTTCTTTGGATAAATACCTAGAAGTGAAATTGCTGGATCATATGGTAGTTCTCTTTTTAATTTTTTGAGGAATCTCCATACTGTTTTCCATAGTAGCTGTACCAATTTCCATTTCCACTAACAGTGCACAAGTGTTCCATTATCTCCACATCCTGGCTGACACTTGCTATTTCTTGTCTTTCTTTTTGATATTAGCCATTCTAACAGATATAAGGTGATATCTCATCTGTGGTTTTGATTTGCATTCCTCTGATGATTAGTGAGGTTGAGCATCTTTTCATTGGTCTGTTGGCCATCTGTATGTCTTTGGAAAAACATTGACTCATCTTAATATTAACCAAGTACACCACTCCAAGCTTTTATCAAGTTTTACTAGCTCCTGATTTAACTCCCTCCAGGGAACTACATTTAGACCTGGCACCTACTATATATGCTTCTTTTAGTATGGCATTAATTTAGTATGGCACCTACTATATATGCTTCTTGTTCTAGATAGAATGGGGAGAGAACCATACTTAATTCAGTTGACTTGGATAAAAATCTTGACGCTACCATTTTCTAACTGGGAAACTTTGGACCATTAATTAAACTTCACTGAGGCTTTTTTCTCCTCTAGGTTTTCTGTAAAAGTCAAGTCACTTCATGGTTTTTAAATTTCTCTACAAATGAAAGAATGATGTCCTTATAAACTGAATAAAGGTCTGAAAATTCTTCCAACAATCCTAGCAACGCATTACCCACCATTTCATCAATAATAGCCTCTTGAAGGTTAGGCTACTGTTACTGCTTTTTCTCTGTGGAACACATCTCAGTTATTAATGAAAGTTAATGGTAACACTGGATTCAACATTTCTACTCTTTCATTCATTAACTAATTCTCCTATTATCTCCATTCCAAATATTAGTGGTGCTAATGTTAATGTTATTATTATCTTATGATAAATATGTCAATATACTTAAACTACATACTGTGTTTCACTCACAAATTCAATAGGGGTTAAAAAATATCAACCTGGCCTCCTAACCAATTAACATTGCTGTAAGTCACCCCTGGCATTAAAATATTTATAACTGTTTCAAATAATTTCATGTACTAAAATTCATAGTAAGATGTGTAATGCCTTTTCAGAGTAGCCTTCACTATATGCCACACTTGGCCAAAAATGAACAAAATCTCCTCCATATGCCAATCGTTGGCAGTCGTGGTTCCTGAATGGTCTGCTAACCTCAGACACTTGCTCCCAGTCTCACTGCCTATTTACCATTTATGCCTTCATCTTATCCTTTTAGCTTAGTAGCCCAGTATTTCTTGGCATCATCTACTTTTCACTTACTTATCCCTTTGACTTGTCCTCATGTCTTGGCATATATGCAAAAGAACCCTTAACATAGCACCACTCCCAATTCAACCTCACCCATAGGACTTTCACTCACGTACTGCTAGTTGCATTCATCCATTCAACAAATATTTACTGATAGCTGACCAGGTAAAGCTTTAAGGAATAGGGATACAGTAGTGAACAAAACAACAAAGATCCCTTCTCTTATAGTGCATTCAGTCTTTGGGGGAAGTGGGGAGAGAGACAATAAGCAATAATCTAATAAATAAGTAAATTATTTAATATTAAATTAAAAAGTCTATGGAAAAAATACAGTGGAATAAGAAGGCTGGGATTGCCAATATGGATAGTGGTAAGAGAAACAGAGTGGTCTGGGTGGAGTTCATTGAGCTGATGAGTTCTAGGCAAAGCTTTGAAGCAGCGATGAAGTGGAGAATCATAGATATTTGGAATGAGTGTTTCTCTTGGCAGGTACAATGGTGAGTACAATGAAGGGAGAGTGGTCAAGGTGATTGGGAATACATACAGCGGAGTAATTTTAGTGATTTGCTGATAAATATTAACTAAGTAAGAGGGAAGTGAATACTTGAAGAGTAAGAAATAATAAAAAGTTAGTAAACCAAACTGTAGATCACAGTGAGAATGAAAGACTAGAAGTTGGAATTCTTTATGATGGAGATGAAATATAGGAGTGATGATCAGAAAGTGACATGCGTAACACTGAGATAGCAGACGGGTGCCTTTCTTGGTATTACAGCATCTAGGGTGTGGCCATGTGCAAAAGCCCTCAGGTGCCATGCTTGTTCATGTAAAAGCAGAAGCCAATGGGGATGATATCTTTAGGGAACAAAGCACAGCCCCTCTCTGGGTTTCCATTTGTAGTTAGTAATTTGGGGCTTACCTTTTCTCAGCATAAGGAAAAAGGTAAAGTGGATATTGACTTCGCAAGTATTCTCTTCCCTCTATCTAAATACCTGCCTACGTTCTTTTTCTTTCTTTTCCCTTTTCCCACTAACTCTAAGCGAAACTCAGCTCTTTCCTGAAGACACCCCGTTTATCAGAGGGCTTCCACTTCGCCCCTCATGACCACAGTGGTGTGGCACACGTCCTCCTTGCTCCTCACAGCTAATTCTGGGCTCCTATCCTTCCCTCCTCCCTGAAACCCCCTGCTTTGAAGCTTATGTCATCAGACTGTCTCAGTTATCCCTCCTGATGTATTTGCAGACCCGTGGCTCACTTGCCCTCATTATTTGAAGATTTCAGTCCCTGGTTCACTGCCATTCTCCCCTATGCTGTGGCTGCATGCTCAATTCTGGATTATTTTAATATTCATGAAAAGGACATTTTTAATAACCTGGCCATTTATTTATTAACAAAATATTTATTGAGGACTAAAATGTGTAAGGCACTGGTTCTATGATAGTGAGTGAGAAATATACACATGGGTGGAGACTATTATCAACAAGATGGCAGAGTAGGAAGCCCTGAACCCTTCTTCCCTCTGCAAACACAATTCAGCAACAATTTATGGACAAACTCCCTTTTTGAAAAACACAAAAACTAATACATGCTTCTGATTTTGGGCACCTTTTCACCAGAATCCTTGTTTCCAGCACAGCACCATACAATCAAGAAGAGCTCTCAGCTTCTCTCAGGGTAGGGAAGAAGTTACTACATGCATCTGGCATGCCAACTTTTCTTAGGGGATTCCCCAGATGACTGGCTTGTTTAGCCAGTCTTAGAGTTCTGATGGGTTCAACACAGTCTAGCCACCTGGGACAATAGAGATAGCAGTTTGGATTAGCAAACATTATAGATTCCCCTGCCTGCTCAGTACAGAGCAAGCAGACAAAAAATCCCAGCTCTCAGGTTCCCCCTGTGTAGGGAGGAAGTTGAGCCATGCATCCAGCATCCCAAATACACTGGTGCTGCCTAAAGAACTGGCATCTGACTTGCTAGTATTGTAGCTCTGAGGGGCTGGCTCAGTCTGATCACTTGGAGAAGTGGAGATGGTAGTTTTGATGTGTGAACACCATAGCTCTCCCCACATCCTAGATCATCACAGAGCAAGACTGACTGCATGGGCAGGGGAACAGGGGAACAGGGGAACATTTTGGGATGTTGCATATTTTCTTGATTCCCTTCTCATTATCTTTTGTGTACCTCCTATAGAGTTTTGCTTTGTTGTTACCTTGAGGCTTACGTAAAACATCATATAGCTGTAATAGTATACTTTAAGCTGATAACAACTTTGATTACATACAAAACTCTACCTTTTACATCCCTCCTCCCCAAATGTTTTTTATGTCACATTTCACCTCTTTTTGTATTTTGTATCCATTAAAAATTTGTTGTAGCTATAGTTGTTTTTACACTTTAATCTTTATACTAGAGTTAAGTGATTAACACCTCCATATTACAGTATATTAAAGTACTCTGAATTTGACCACATACTTACTTTTACCAGTGTCTTTTATATTTTTTGTATGTTTTCATGTTACTAATTAGCATCTTTTCATTTTAGCCTGAAGAACTCTTTTCAGCAATTCTTGTAAGGCAGGTGCAATGGTGATGAACTTCCTCGGCTTTTGTTTCTTTGTTTGGAGAAGTCTTTCTCTCTCTTTCACTTCTGAGGGACAACTTTGCTGGGTAAAGTATTGTTGGTTGGGAGTTTTTTTAATCAGTCAGCATTTTAAATATATCATCCCACTCTCTCCTGGCCTGCAAGGTTTTTGCTGAGAAATCCACTCATAGCCTTATGAGGGTTCCCTTGTATGTGAGGCATTTTATTTTCTCTTGCTGCTTTTAACATTTTTTGTCTTTGATTTTAGATAGTTTTATTATAATGTGTCTTGAAGAAGATCTTTTCAGATTGAAATTATGAGTGGGACTCAAGAACTTCACGAACATGTATATTCAAATTTCTCTCCAGATTTTGGAAGTTCTTAGCCATTTATTTCTTTAAATAAGCTTTCTGCTCCTTTCATCTTCACTTCCTCTGGAACTCCAATAATGCATTGGTTATTTCTCTTAACAGTATACCATAGTTAATTTAGGCTTTTTTTCATTCTTTTGTTGATGTGGTCTTCTGATTAAGTAATTGCAAATTATCTGTCTTCTACTTCACAGATTGCTGCTTCTGCTTGATCCAGTCTGCTATTGAAGCCCTCTATTACATTTGTCATTTTGTTCATTGAATTCTTTAGCTCTGGAATTTCTGTTTAGTTCTTTCTTATTTTTTTCTATCTCTCTTAAACATCTCATTTTGTTCATACATTATTTTCTGATTTTGTTGAATTATTTTTCTGTATTTTCTTATAGTTCATTGAGCTTCCATAAAACAACTATTTCTGAATTCTTTATTGGGAAAATTATCAATCTCCATTTCTTTGGGGTTGGTTACTGGAAAAAGTATTGTGTTCCTTAGGGTGGTGTCATATTTCCTTGATTTTTCATGTTCCTTGAAGTTTTGCATGACTGTCTTCACACATGAAGAAGCAATCACCTCCTACAGTCTTTACTGACTGGCTTTGGAAGAAAAATACTTTCCTTCAGACCTGTTAGGGATTCTGAGGCTTTCTCAGACCTTTTCCATGGATACATGCGCTCCACACTTCTGTTCTCTCTTGAGAGGGAATTCTTAAGACTGTGTGCCTAAAAAGCCAAGCCAAGTATGAGTGCCTCTCTTTTTCTTTCCCTACAGGGGTACTGAATGCTCAATTTATGTGTGTTTCTGCCATCCCAAGTCAGATTGGCTTTCTGTGCATGCTGTCTGCAAAGACTTGCTCTTGCCACCCTCAGGAACATGCACAAGGGTCCAGTCATGAGGTGGGGGAACATGTGGGTGTGTCACATGGAGTACTGGTGGGGTGCTTGTGGGCCTTCTGAAGGAATCAGCAGGTGATGTGTCCCCAGTGGCTCATGAGTGGGCTTCCTGATAGGATCCCTGAAGCAATAATAGTGTCTGCCTCCCTTTGATATGTTTCATTCAGAGCCCTGTCTGCTGTTCTTCCAACCACTCACTCTCCCCCAGTCACAAAGTTCATGACTCAGTATTCCGGGTGGGGTGAGAAAGAAATAGGCCTCTTTGGCAGACACTGCCACAACTGATAAAGCCAAGCAGTCACTCACATACTCTCACTTCCCTCACAGGAGAAATAATGGACCAACAAAGTCTCTTTTAGCACTGAACTATGACACCTTGTGGAAGAGTTGTTATAGGAAAAGTGAACCTATTCCTCTTAATCTCTTCATTGCATCCAATCTCAGATGGTTTTTGCTCCAATGGTGTGTTGTAATGTCTCTGCTGGACTCATGGACTTCCACAAAGGCCCTCTCATATGTGGGTGATTGTGAAAATTGGTATTCTTTCAGGGAAAGATGGTAGAAAATTATTTTACCATGTTGATGATGTCACAATACCTTGTATTTTCTATATTTTTCTGTAGGAAGGGTTACATGGGTATATAAACTGATTAAACTCATTGAAATGTAAGCTTAAAGTATCTTTTTTAAATTATACCATTTTATCTTATTTAAATTATACCATTACAAAGTTAAATAGAAAAAAGGTCAATGGTTTATTAATAAAACTCTTACTTTCAAGAGACTAAATGCATCCTAAACTTGAGCCACAGTGGAATTTATTGGTTCATATGACTAAATATATGGCTCACAGAACCAAACTACATGAAAGGTAGGAAAGAAGCCTACCTCGAATAAAATAAGAACCAGGAATTCAAATGTGTCAGGACTCTCCATTTCTGTCTTCAAGAGAAGCTCTATCTGCTTCAATTTCCCAAGCTGGCAGAAACAAAGACATCTGATAACTCCTGGACTTAAATTCTATAGCTTTATGAACAGAGAAAAGACTTTTCCTATTGGTTCAAATTGAAAAACCTGGGAAAGGACTTTAAATGGCTCAGCTTGGGCCATGTGAACAGCTCTGAACCAATCACTGTGGCAAAAGGTTTAGACTACTATGATTGACTCAGATTGAAATAAATGGTGATTCTTTAAACTCTGATGAGACATGAAAAGTTATATAAGAAGAAAATGGGTGCTTTTAGAATACACATTAAAGCCAGAAGCAGGGAAGAGGAAATTTTTCAAAGATAAAAATATCACAAACAAGGCTACTGAATAATTTAAAACTAAAAATCCACTCCTGTTCTTTTATCCAATAGTGAATATTAAAGAAAAATATTTGAAATATTTAGGCTTGTATCCAAGTGGGATAGCCAATTCATAATGCATTTATTTTCCATCTCTAAACTTCTTATCTACCAAGA
This sequence comes from Manis javanica, assembly GCF_040802235.1. Taxonomy (NCBI): domain Eukaryota; kingdom Metazoa; phylum Chordata; class Mammalia; order Pholidota; family Manidae; genus Manis; species Manis javanica. Next base: position 109,741,131 of record NC_133160.1, read on the forward strand.
ATTTGAACATTTTAATTTGTTCAAGGTTGGTCAGGTTTTTCAATTCATGTTATGAAAGCAAAGAACAATTGTTCCTGTAACTGTATTATTGCTTGTTTTGAACAAAGAGATGAATCCACTGAAACAACACCAAGTCCCTTCCGAAGACTGTACACTGCTGGCTTCCTTTTCATAAGTTGGGTTACATTCACTGCAGATGGTACATCTGACTTTAGAGCAGGTGTTGTAGCAGGCCTGGCCCATAGCATCCTGATGCTTATCATCTGGACAGTTTCCAGCCACAGACTGGACATTGAGTAGTTGAATAGATTGTCAGGGAGATTGATAGTGTGAGCCATATTGGAATTACCTATGATAAATGACACAATTTCCTGCACTGTCCTCAAAAGACAAGCTGTGAATCACAAGACTGTTTAGTTAAACTTGGTGAGTATCTCCTTCCATGTGGAAGACGCCTAAAAACACATTCACATCCAGACTTGGGTCACCTAAACAAATCAGAGCACCTTAGCTTCACTGAATCACTACTGGGAACCAACTGAATATAATCCAAGATTTGATTACCTGAAGGATATTTGTGGTAAAAATTCTTTCTGGGATTCAATTTAGCAACTGTTAGCTCTTAAATGCTCAACACTGTGCCAGGTTTTATTAGTTAGGTTAAGCTAGGCTCAAGTAACAAGTAAAGTCTGAAATCTCAGTATTTAAGTACAATACAACTGCAGTGCTTACTTTTTTAATGGTTCAATGATATTGTTGAGGTGGGAAAGGGAGGGACAGTGGCAGAATCCACTCCAGTCACTCAGAGACACAGATCCTTCAAGCTCAATGCCTCCAAATTAAACAGGTCTCCAGAGTCACTGTGGAAGAGAAATAAAATAATGGATTATATGTGGGAGATTTTTATGGGACCTAACGGGAAATATTTACCATTTATAACATATTCATAGTGTAAAACTGAATTACAGATCTCTAATCTAACTGTAAGTGCAGAAAATGCAGTTTTGCTATACACCCAGAAAGAAGAAGAAAAGGGAAATGAGTATGGGTGATTATTAGAAATCTTTGTCACACAGGCACTACGGGAATGGAAATGAGAAAACAGTAAGTTAATTGAAAATTGCAGTCATTTAGAATTATGTCACTGATTTTTCATTTGCAAGGAAGTTTCAAGTTTTTATTTATTACCAGTAGGTAAATTTTCTTTCTTAAAGTGAATAAAATTATTTCTCAAACCACAAAAGATATATTAAACTCTCCAAAATTTCATTATTACCAGCTCAACTATCATAGAGAATAACAAGTGATTTGTCAACTTTTAGCATTCTAAAGCTAGAAGGCAAGTAAAATCCAGTTAATAGATTTACCAAGAAAAAAAAGGTGTATTATAAAATTCTCAGTTTGTTCATGAAAAGAAAGTAGTAATACCATCCATTAACTATTTAAAGTAGTTAAATTACATAAAAGTTATGAATAAATTGCAAATAAATCCACAATAAGAAAAAAATCTGTATTCTTAATCTCTTCTTTTCATTGCTCCTACCCCAACCTTCTGAAATTTAGAAACATAGGTGATTATTTTATGGCCAAGTATTGTGGCAAACTAGGAAGCAGATTACTACTTCTGAATGTCAGAAGAGACATCTATTATGATTATGGGGGCCTCAGCTGAGGACAGTAATGTTCATACCAGCCCTCACTTTACCCACCATAGTTTTCATTGACTAAGGAGCTGAATTGTTATACCACATCACCACACATCACATCTAACCTTATAATGTGTCTGTCCTGGCCATCTTGATGGGGTTATAGATAACCTGCTTTCTTTTAATTCATTTAGATAAATTATTTTTTTAATGAAATTTTTCTAGGAAAAAGAGAGAAAAAGAGAGATACTGAAGAGAAATAATGCTCAAGAAGTACAGATAGATAATAGATGCTTAGATTTCAGACTTAGATTTCTTATGCAAATTTAATCCACAGCCAATAAAATACAATATAAATATTGTATGTCATATTTTCTAAAGGCTTATTATTCACCTGGCATTATTTTAAGTGCTTTGCATGCATAATGTGTGTGTAGGATCTACTTGACATCACTAATTACCCTCTTCCAAGTCCTCTGTGTTGCAGAAGTGAAGCTAGGAAATTTGTTCCTCAGAATCTTCCTTTCTGTAAGATCTCTGGTTAGAGTTTTCAAATGATAGGAAACTTCACACAGTTAGGAAGATTGACATGAAGGAGTTCTTATTCTGCAGAGGCTGTTGCAGCCAGACTTACGGGCTTCCTGTTAAGTCCTTGAGAATCACTTGCTTTGTCACTGCAGAGAAAACTGATGAAAAATTCTCAAATACTCTTGAAAATAGCAGCAACTTCTCTGTGAACTTTTATGAGATCCACACATTTTGATGCCTTAGTGTGAGATTTCCAATGATAGCTTCCCTGACCTTCAAGGCAGCTTCCTTGACCAATAGTGGGAGCCGAAGGATCAACAGTCATGAAACTTCTACTTTGATAGTAAAACCCTTCCATACCCAGGAAACATATGTTGACTTCTGTTTTGCTGAACTCAGCCCAACTGATACAGGTAATCAAATCACTTTGTAAGATAAAAATATTAGTACATCAGATATTTTTTTCAGATGAGATCAAAGCTTAAAAAATGTTAATATCTTGTGAAAGTTTGCATAGCTAGAATTCAAACCAAGTAGGCTCACTCTGGAGGTCATGCTCTTCGTTAAAATGCTACACTCTCAGTCACATCAGTATCAATGAGAGACAGGAAGTATTTTTATAATCAAGCAATAACTCAACAATATTCAACATGCACCTTCCTAGTTAGCCACTATGCTCCAACTTTCTTAAAAAAGAAAATTCTCTTGAGTTGCTCTCCTTCAGTATCATACTAATGGTTTGCATTAGTTTCTTCACCGTGTCTACAATCCACCAAATTTATTGGCAACTAGTGACCCTTCTAGATTCATGGACTTGCTTTCTAACACCTTGAACTATTGGATGCTCAAGCCTTGTAGTCTCTGCTCTGTGGTAGCTACAACTCTACACACACAAAAAAAGGTCTTTTTTAAAATAATTGTTTATCACAGAAAACTGGAATGAAATTAGCAACTGAGCATGATGGCATTGCAAAGGAACTTGGAAGATTTTCAACAGTGGAAGAAATGGTTCAAAAGCCAAAACATGAAGAGAAAAAGATCTTATGATGCAAAGTAATTGGGATAAAAGACCAAGGTTTCCTACTTAGAAGAGGTATTAATATTTCTGGGGTTACTTTAAATTAGAGTTCCTTAAGAAAATTTATGTCTTAAGTTTTACTTACTTGAAAAATAAGGCACATGTGCAAACGTGAATTGTATGCCAGAAAACCTGATTCATTACATGTCCCTGATCATGTGTTTGGGCATATAATTTATTATAACAAATTTAACTTGCTTACTAACTCTTCTAGAAGAAATAAACACATGATTGAGGAACTCTTCTCTGAGTCTCATAATTTAAACCGAGTTATTATTTTTTATTTTAAATAAATTATACTTTAAATGTTATGAATAGAAGCTCCTAGGTTGCTTACAAGCCTCACTTATAGACAGGATAAGATCCTTCACTCCAGATGAGATGAAGAGACAATCAGTTATTCTGATTTCTTTCCTTGTTCTTTACAAAATTTTTTCTTAAATTTACACAGAGGTTTTTATTAATTTCCTCATTAAAAAAATAGGACATTAAGACTAATACAAATTTTCCCAGAATTACTGAGAAATCCAAAATGGAAGCATACCCGTTCCATTCCTGCCCCTAAATCCTCATCAACAAAGCCAGAGGAATACAGAGCTAATAGGAAATAGCTATACACACGGAGAAAAGAGAGAGAAAATCCTTGCCATAAACTTGAACATAAACATAGCAACACTTACTATCCACCAGTTTATCTCTTGTTCTTTGCATGTAATCACTTGCTCAGTCTCTTTCGCCTCTTACCAAAGCAGCCTCTTTGTCTCCATTCTTTCTCCATTATAAATTCTTCTTCTCCCTTGATCACAGCTCCATTACAAATGACCATTATAAATATGCCACTGCTTTGTTCAAAAACCTTTGCTACATCTGTATTGTCTACAGATACACATTCTAAGTATGGAATTCAAAATCCCCCCATTCTCATGTCTGGCTAGCTGTGGAGCCCCATTTTCTAAAATTTTTCTCATGTGGTCTGTGATTTACACTCACTAGACTCAGAAAGCACCAAACAAAGCATGGACTTTTCCTTCTTTTGGATGTGGTTCTAAAATGTTTAAAAATGTGGTGACTCCATCTCTCTCCTTACCATATTTTTGCTGTCGAAATCTCATCTATCTCTAAGGCCAGCTCAGATTCTCTGTTGGTGAAGAGTTTCCTGCTTCCACTTTCCCATGTCTCTTTGCCCCAAGTTCCCCTGCTTTATATTTGGATCAATGCTTTCTGCAGAGGGGAGGCTCAATAAGTGTTGAACTTATATTCATTTTCATAAACTCTAGTTTAGGGAAAAAGATTTTCTTCTGGAGGTCAGTGGATTAGCAATCTCATTCATAAAATTAACATGATGGATAAGAGCAGTTTTAACAAGCATCTTTTAATAATTATAAATGCCAGATTTCATCAGAAGCCTAGAGCAAGTATTATCACTGTGAGACAAACTAAATGCTACATGTGTCAATATTTACACAAGCAGATTACAACAGTGCGGTCTCATCAGTTCAGCTATTGTGTCTTGTGAGCTTAACTAAATTTCAAACTCCATGAGGAACTGCATTTTCCCCTGAAGTTATTAAAGGGTAGATTTCTTTTAATTAAACTCATTTGCATGACTAAATTAGATTTAATTACTCTCATTCATTTCACTAATACCTTTCTTTGATTGGAGAAGAACTTTTATAACAGATTAAAATAGGATGCTCTGGCCTCCTCCTCTGAACCTGAAGAATAGTTCTCATTTATGCTTTAAATGACCAGGTGAAAGAAATGCTTTTGACCAAGTTTTACTGCAAACACTCTCCATGAACCTGGGATGGGTACTGACAGTCACTCAGCTTCTCAATTTGCTGTTAGATAAGCACTGCAGTACCAATGGCAATGATATCTGCTTTGCCCACCCATGCGTGGACAAATGATGCTTTTTCTGTGAAAGTGCTTGAAACATTTATATATAATTCTAAATTGTAAATATTATTGAAATTATTGGTATCAGAAATTAAAGCTTTTCTTTTAAATTTTGCCTAAAAATAAAATTCCTCATTACCTTTTGGTAGTCATTGTTTGCTCAATTTCAGATTACCAAAATTTACTAGTACATTCACATTCACTCACACTTGCCTGCATTCATTCAATACAAAGCTGTTTTCAGTTTGTTTTGTTCCAGACATTGTGATTATTACTGAAGAGAATTCAGTAAACCTTTCAGTCCAATAGCTCTGATTCAGTTCAGTGGGAAGAGAGAGACCAATATGTAAACAAATACATGTTGATAGGCGCAATAATAAAATAACATATGAGGGTCACAGCTGAAAAGGGGAACTTTTCAACTAGACTTGAAGGCACTTAAAATAGATCTTGTGAGATAAGTTTAGAGAGTAAAGTTATTCTAGGGCAAAGGAATTCTGTGTTCAAAGATACAAGGATAGAAGTAAGCAAGACAGAATGACATATTTGCAAAAACTAGCTGAGTTTGGTTTAAATTTTGGCTTTGATCATGGAGTAAAGGAGAGCAAATTTGGGGAACAGTTCACCCTGTGGATGAGTTGGTTTAAAGCTACATGTAAAATGACTGTTATTTGCATATTCAAATGAGAGTGGGTAACCATATGGAAAAGGGTAAGAGGGAGGTAAGTCCAGTTAGGAGATTCTTCAATTTATAGATAATAGGCCCAAACTAATATAGTAGCAATAAATTTAGAGAAGAGGAAACAGAAACAACATATATTTCATGGGCATTTAAAACATAGAATTGATAGGTAGAAATTTCAGATCAATGTTTCTGCTTTGGGTGATGTTTCAGATAGTGATAGCATTACCAAAAACACAAGAAAAAACACAGTTTGGAATTGGAGCAGAAATAATCCTGATTTAGGTTTTAAGTGAGGCATGTGACTTTGAAATACCTGTACTCATGAAGACAAATATATTGGTCTGGGTCTTAGAATACAGATATAAACAAAAGAGGTTTGGAAGTTGTGATAGGGTTATTTCTTGTTTGTTTTAAATCTGTTCTTTGCTTCTTGTGGTGAACCTATCCCTTTCCTATGTTACTGATGCTGGTTTAACTATCAGTCAAGGGGCTTTGCCTTGCCTTTCAGGACTGAAGGCATATCACCCAAACACATGAATCAGAAAATAAAACTAGGCACTGGTAAGGATGCTGGAAGAAGGCAGGTCATGTTCTTTTCAGTGTGATCATTAGCTGTGAGAACAAGGAAGCCCAGAGTAATTGACAGCCATCTTTATCTCCATATAAAGTCTGCAAATCAAGCTAATACAGGAGAAGCAAGCCAACAAATTGAGAAAGCCTGAGGTCTGCTGATATTTTTGAACCACTGGATCCAGCCAAGCCTTTAGTCAGCATTCCCCAGGATGTTTTAGTCATGTGAGCCAATAAATTTTGAGTTTTATGTATTTTGCTTGTTTCTATTTCTGTAATAGGTATCAAAAAAAAAGAGTCTTAACTAATTCAGGGGTTTCCAATAAGTGAATCATAATTCACACTGTGGGTAAGAGTGCCAATGGCTCAAATCAGAGCATAGTAGGTGAGAAGGGAAGAAGACCGAGGTAGTATAATCAGGAGGATCATGAAAATTAAAATGCAGGTGAAGGGAAAGAACCCTATAAAAGAAACCTAGGGAAGACCAGTTAAGAGGCCCAGAAGAGAGAAGTTGGACAGAAGCGGAGGAAGTAAAAGGGAATACCAAGAACAGTGGAATAAAGAGAGGTGCGGTCACATTAAAAATGAGACAAGATATACCTACATGTCTGTCTGACACAGCAGTCTGAAGGTCTCAGATGACTTTTAGTATAAATCATTTCAATAGATTGGTGACTGCCAAGACAGACTGAATAAGTGTTGAAAGTAAAGTCAGTGACGGATTTATCTTTCAAGAAGATTATCTATAAAGAAGAGGAAAACTGAAGTATCTACATAGGAATATAGGCTAGAAAGAGGATTTCTTTTTAAATTGGGAGATATGGCACCTGTATATATGCTGAGAGAAAGCACCATTTCTCCTGTCCTTTACTGTTTAAATATGGTACTTTTTACAGTGGTAGGAGACTTGTGGAGATTCAACCAACATAAAAGGCCAGGTAGCTAAGAACAGCTGATAAATTTGAATTAGAGGCCTGTTGGTCTCTTTCATTCACTTATTTAAGCCCTAAATGTTTCCCATATTTTGACAATTCATTTTTTTTCATACTAAAAACTAAAATAGCTTGTTTTTCACCAAAACGTGCATATAAAGCCATGGCAAGGCATACTTTGTGTCTTCTATCCTTAACAACATAAGTGGGAGCTAATGGCTGGCTTGATCACCTATTTTTAAAACAATACAGCTTATTTGAAAAACTGTGCTTTATTACTGAACAGAACTGTATTTCTAACAGAAGGTTGTCATGATCCATTTTAAAATATATGTGTTAGCTGGAGTTGAAGATAATTTGATTTCTTTCAATAAACTAAGCTCAACGCTTTGCATTAGTTGGTGACAATTCTACTGATTAGATGTCATCTCTTTTAACCCGTTTATTATGATATGCAAGGAACATCCATCAAGTCACTTAGGATATGAATTTACTTGCTAGTTTCATCTTCTCTTAAAGGCAACAACAATAAATATGGGAAAGAAAACCTTAAAAGAAAAGCACAACATTGCTTCTTAAGAAAGTCATTAAGTTTTTTAATAAGTCGTCTATTACTCATTAAAAAGGAAAGATCCTCAAATCTTGCATTAAGTAATAATGTCCTAACAGTCTTCTCTGAGCCTTCTTGGAAGAGTTGTAAAAGAGTCTGAGGCTGCAAACAAAATCTAGGCTATAATAACTAATAATGATAGAGAGATTTCAGGAAATTATAAAGTCTGTCTGTACTCAGGATGTAGACACTTGATTAGAAAGGCCTAGAGGTGAACACCTCCCCTTTCAGCCTGCACTTGGGCATTTGACTTAGGTGTATACAGTCATAAAAGGGAATGTGTCATGAAAAGAAATGGAAACAAACAAATCATAATACCAAAAGGAAGAAAAAAATATCTCTTATACCACACTTTCACAGTCCTTTATTTATACTAGCACATTCTGGGAAAATCACTCAAAAACCTGTTACTAATCATTTAAACCTTAGGCTGTCAACATTTTTCTGCTCTGCTAGCCAAATAGCCATGTGTAGCAGCCAGAGGGTTAAAGAGCCAGATTTCCTGTCCCATACTGTAGCTTTGTGTGAGCAATACGGAGGACCTCATCATCGCTGCAGAAGCTCCTGTTGAACATGAAGGGTTCTATCCAGGCAAAAATATGTGCAGCCTTCTGGGCCAGATTTGCTCCGGAAGGGCTCCTAAGTTGGCTGTGCAGTGGACTAGGCTGTCCAGACCTGCTGTTCCACAAAGGCCAAGCTTCTTCCTCTGCACGCCTGGTTCTCCAGCCAGCAGACCGTATAATTCTGATTTTCGTAGGGCCAAATACCCTCCAGAACAATGAGAAAGTCTTTGTGTTGCTTAAGGAAATAAGATAGACAACCTAATAAAAATTAGATCATTTGGATTTTGGTAAACTATAAAACAGAAACATTTATATTTTCACATGAAATAAAATAAATGAAACAGAACATAGAGCTAGATAGTTTCTAGGATTCAGACTATAGAAGACAACAGCATTTCTTGATTTAAAAAAAATCTTACAGTCAACTACACAACAAATTGTCTCCAATGACCTAGGTGTAGTGCTTTAATTGTGTTATGCTAATGGGAGATTTTTGAAATACTGATTATATATACTGTATTTGATTTCTTTAATAAATATTGGAAGGGTTCCTTGTTAAGGGAAAGAGAAAGTAACCCTCTTAAGATGCAAGTCACACATTATCATTGTTCTTTGTGATCTAGAGCTCAGAAATCTTGATTTTAATTTTCTCTGCCTCTGTTCCTTTGACTCATTCTCATGCATGCTTGATTAACAAAATGAGGACAAAAATACTGAAAGTAAGAAATATTTTGTGGACAATTATTAGTATTTTTCACTTTGTAAAAAAAATCAAACTTCAATTTGACAAGAAATCTCCACACTCTCTCCTACTAAAAGTTCCCAGGACGAATCTGGTCATTGAAAACCTAGTCTCTGATAAGATAAGAGGCGACAAGAACCTAAAAACCAGCAAAAGAGAGTCCAAGATTTCACACACAACTTATGGCTGAGGACAGTTCTCATCTGTACCCATTGTGATTCAGTCATCATGACCAGAAATTCGAAGATAAGCCTTGTAGGTAAAAACAAAACCAGTGACACGTTTGATTCGTCTTTGCCATCTGAACATCGTTTCCTGCTTGTTTAGAAATCTGACTGAACTGGATGGCTATGTGTCCCTGAGTGTATTGTCATAGTCAAAGCTCAGTGATCTAGTGGAGATGAAGTTTGACTCAGGATTAACATAAGTGACTGTGGGTCCTTAGAGTCAGACTCAAACCCTTCGATTCCATCATGCCCTTAATTATCAAATGTGTTTCCTGTGAAGAAAGGAGTACTGCTTAAAATGTTTGATAATCTGACAAGGCCATAAGGCTTAATGGAATTGATGATTACACACAGATGGACGATTAGCTCTCGAGGTTTAACATTAAAAAAAAAGTAAGTGTGCTGGATTGCTACTTAATGGAATTACACTGCCCATATGGAAAAGAACTATACCCTAAATATACCCAGAATGATGGAACAGGTGGCAGAATCTGGGCAAGACTACTTGGAATGCACAAAAAATGAACTTGGAACTGCCAGAAAAGATTTCTGAAGGGAAAAAAAAAGAAGGGAATCTTTGAAACTGTGTTAACTTTTTCACATTTTCAAAATATGAATTGCAAAAATAATTAGAAAACTGAATATCAAAGAATATTCAGCAGGTGCTTTATTCATACTATCTTTCAGAAACCTCTGTCTGTTTGTGACTGAGGTAAAGGTAGACATATGGATTATTATTTAGCTCCAACAGAAACTCAGCGAGAGCAGAAATCATATCAGCTATCATAACAGCTCAATCTTCCAAATGATACAATTGGAGAATGAAATTAAAATTATTAGCTAAAGTAAGGATTGGGCATTATTTCTGGTTTTCATATTCTTTAATAATGATTTATGTCCCCACTTCCATGGATAAACAAGAGCTGTATGTGTAAAAATGGTGACAGATATGAAGACTAGAAGCATTAACATATAAATAAGGAAATGATAAGGTAGTATAATTCCAATTGAGAAACTATTGTTGATAGGAAGCAATTTATTTGTAATTTTTTGCTCCAACTCAGTAGAAGATTTTCTATGCAGATAGAATTTGGCAGACCTTAGTAATGATAAACTTAGTTGGGTAAACAGCATTGAGCATTTACTATGTGCCAAGAATGATTGCTATATAGTCTTTTTTAAAAAAAAAAGTATTACTGCTTCCAGTACTACATGAGTATGTCTTCTATCCCCTAACAGATAGCCTCTCACTTGCATGATGTGGAGTGAGGCAAATATGTTGATAGAGGCTGGTGTTGAATTATAAATCTTTATTCTTAACAGTATGAACAGTTGTACTTTTAATAAGATACCTAGAATCACTGTTTAACATGCTTAAAATTCTTAATATTTCATCAAATTGGGTATACTTATTAAATGTCCTATTAGTGATTTTTAAATGGCAGGTTTTATTTGTTTACTAATTTTTGTACAGTATACTTTTGCCTGATAGATACTCAATCTGATAACTGAAATGGAATCTTAAAAACTAATCTCAACACAGAGGAACTGCTCCAAGCATGGAGATTCCAAGTAGAATCAATATCATTTTGAACCATTTAATGCAAGGTTAACTGTTAAGGACAAATCTTAAGGCAGCATGTAAGAAAAAAGTCATCTCAGGACCCCTACCAAGGTTAAATGGGTTGAAAGATGGTATAGTTGCCAAGACAGAGACAAAAGAAATATTTTAAAAGAAATTATATATGTTTTCTATCTATATAGTTTGCATTTGAAGCTGTTATCAGGATCTTCATTTAAAGGCATGGTCTTCATCCTGGGAATTCCATCATGTTTTGCTTTGTAGATCTTTTTTGTTGTCTCTATGAAACTAAACATGCTCCTTATAAGAACAAAGAAAAAACTGAAGGAACAAAACAGCAGCAAACTCACAGAACCCAAGAATGGACTAACAGTTACCAAAGGGAAAGGGACTGGGGAAGTTGGGTAAGAAGGAAGGGATAAGGGGAAAAACGGGTATTATGATTAGCACACATAATGTAGCAAGGGGTGGTACAGGGAAGGCAGTATAACACAGAGAAGTCAAGTAGTGATTCTATAGCATCTTACTACGCTGATGGACAGTGACTGTAATGGGGTATGTGGTGGGGACCTGATAATAGGAGGAGTCTAGTAACCATAATATTGCTCATGTAATTGTACATTAAGAATAATAAAAAAAAAACTAAACATGCTCCTAGGAAAGACCTTGGCTACCAACTCCTTGGTCAATACAAGTATGTGATACCACTGCATCTCTGAAGGCCACATAGCAGGGAAAGAATGGTGATGTTGTCTATTGAATGGATTTCAAAGTGGTTGATTCCCAGTTTTATATCATCAAACATCATGGGAAATAGCAAGCTGGAGAATATACATATAATCAGTCAAGGAATGAAGAGTCAGGCAGGATGAAGAGTAAGTCCAGGTTCCCTAATATCTGTAGAATATTTCCACATTATCAGGCATGGCTTTCTTATCAGAGCAGAGGGAAGAGCATTTGCACCATGCTGTCCACTCAGAGCTCAGCATGACAATTCAGGAATATATGCTGTGGGGAAGATGGGGGTGGAGGAAACGGCAACGGCTTGAACTGATGAGCTGCTAATGCTCTCAAACCAATTATCATGGCCATTTACACCTTAGCCTTCACAACCTGATGATGAGATGATTTGGAACCTGACATGTCAGATGATAACAATGCAGACAATACAATTGCTTAAACCACAAACCACTAATGAAATGTAGTTTTATTGCCCTTTCCTCACAAGACAACAAAGGCAGACCAAAGTAGAGCAGTCATGATTCAGTCAGAAACAACCATAATTGTTAGTACTTATTTTCACCTTCTTCTCCACATAAATTCTGCCTTACACTGGAAAATTTTGCCTTCTCCCCTCCCCAGCCTCTACTGCTCTCCCTACATCCCAACTACATCACTTTAACTATGCATTATTTATCTCTTTATGCTTTGGTTTTAAATATCCTACAAGTAGGTTCTGAAATCTCATATTTATGTAAGCATGTTATGCATATCTGTGTACAACATCATTGTGCACACACATGTGCATGTTCATGAGTCAGAAAAGAGAGAAAAAAAGAATATTTCAAATCATGATCAGCAACTTCCCTAAATCAGAACTATCAATGTCAGACCCAGGAAAGCTAGTAGAACCCTGTGTTCCCAATTTTAGTTTCCTTTGAAGTCCAGAGATCTGTGGCTAAAGGCTACTCCTTTCCAATCAGAAATCTTTGAGACAGTTTTTGTTCAGGAATGCTTTTATTGTAGATGATTTTAGAATTGTTTTAGGTTGCACACAAGACTGTCTTTGGTCTATGGAACCTCCTTAAATAGGATTTCTCTACATCCAATGACCAATCCCCATAAAAATCCCATGATGTTTAATTCAAAATCTGGATTTTCCTCATCATGTGGCTCTAGTGGATCTGGCACTTCATAATAACCTGCCTGAGTTGAATGTGCAGTACTATTCATTTTCATCTGAGGACTTTGTTCTAAAACCATGGGGACAGAATAGATAAGTTACCTAAGGCCCATGACTGGCCCAAGAGCAAGAAGGAAGTAAGGTCTTTACAAATGCCTTCAACACCTTAATCCAAGCTTAAATGTATTACTTGAGGTTTGTTCATTTTATTTTTTAACTGAAAGTTATTCTGGGGTTTATTTTGTCAGTTTTTTTGGCTTCTTTTTCTTCATTCGACCATTTATTTGGAAGTTTTTTAAAGTTATTTTTCTTTTGCCAGTTATTGATTATTAGATTGTAGTCCTCAGCTTGTGACCACAGTAACAGATGTCTCCTAGTTGGAGTGAGATCACTAGCTTCCTTCTGAATGAATGTAAGGAAAACACACCACCACAGTAGAGCGAAAGCTGTGTGCCACCTAGACAGTTGGAGGAGTCTAGAGATAGCTCTTATGTTTTACTTTAAACCACTTAATGATTCAGAGGTCAAGGAAGCAGACATGGAGAGCTGACAATTTCATCCATGCTGTTTTCTCTTGATATTTTAATTCAATTATGTTAAAAAATAATACTAGCTCTGACCTTCAATGGCCTGTAAAAAGTTGCTTTTGTGTAAGTATTTATTTCTTAGGAAAACTGAAACTGTCACCTCGGATCTCATTTATTACTCATTTTCACATACCTCATTTTCTGATACAAAACTATATTTAGGTCTGTCTAAGCTTCAAAATTAACTTTTTTTATTTTTTTTATCATTTATTGAATCTTTTCATGACATAAGATGTTCTGGAACATGATATCTACCTTGTTTATAGAGGATGCTATATAGAATGATAGAAAATATAGATAGAGATTGGGAGATAGGTTTATAAAAATAGGTACAGAAATGAATGTAAATAATTGGTTTGATAAGGTGATAATAGAGTGTGGGTATTAAGAGAATAGTGAGCTCATTTTTACATGCTTTTTAATACATTTATCCTAGTAACAGCTATTTATTTGTAAGCCTGGAAATAAAGTTGTCCTAGTTCATAAATATGGAAACTTCAAAACAGAAATTGTTCCTAGTTTCTCTTCAATAGTTAAAAATATTTATTAGTTAGAATGCCAATTAATGTCCTATGTAAGAGTGCCATTTTAAGGAACTCAAAAAATTTCCACCAACTAAATCCTAAAGATACAATCATTCATTTTTTCACCTTGAACAAACTTGCTCACTTATAAGCTTTTTCTTACTTTATTTTTTTATTCTCTAACTCCAGATAATTTCATGGTCTCTTTCTTCAAATATTACTCTTTTCTCTCTTATTCCCACTGAAAATGGCGAAATTTTCTTTTGGACACTCTGAAAGCTAATGCAAAAGCTTTACTATTAAGTGAAAAGGCCAAAATTTTCCAATGAATTCTCCAGTATTGCTGCCAATGTTGTTCTAATGTGGTTCTCTGACAATAAGTTAAAGGTGACCAATCCTAGAACATAGGCCAAGGGGAAGGAAGAGAGAGATCAACTCTGTCTTCCATTTGTGATAAAATCTCCATGCTAAAGCTTTTAGGAGGTTGCTATTTCTAATCCATCAGAAGTCATATTACCTGATACTATCTCATTTGAAAATCCCAACTTCTTTATTGCTTAATGAAACTCCTATAGCCACTTCATAATAAATTATCCAACAAGCTATTAATAGGTTCATTCTGAACCCACCAAATAATTTCATGTCCTGTCACAATTTCATCAGCTCCTCACTCATTAAAAATGCAAATTTTAAACTACTTTCAAGGAAAATATGTGATCCATTTGTAGTATGCCAGAGTGTCCAACAAGGTGTCAAGAAACCAGAAAAACTAGAAAAATAGCAACTGATTTACATTCAACACAGTATTTTCTTGAGCCACTACTAAATACGATGTACTGCAAAGAACACAAAGGTCAGTAAGTCAGGTTACCTCTCAAAGGTGGAGGAGACTTCAGAATGGTAGCATGGGGTATGTTTTAAGAGGAATACATACATAAAATATCAGAGGATTTTGGTGAAGGGAGACAGAAGGATTGATGTGGTCAGGAGAGAAAGATGATTAGAGGAATCCTCAGGACATAGATGACACTTGGGTGTGATCTTCAGAGGAAGAGAATGGGTGGGGAATATTGCAGGCAGCAGAAATAAAATGAGCAATAGAAGTCGAAAAGTGCAAATGCCTAATAAATATTTACTGAACAAAGTGGTCTTAGTGACAGTCAAATCTTTTTATATTTTTAGTTTTTGGCAATGGGTTGGATTTCCCCACTTTAAAGTCTCCTGAACTTTTTGAGTGTTGAGTGTGTTTTGTCACCTTTTTATAACTGGTTTCTGCAGATAAAGTGGATGTTTCCATATCCACCCATCTGCTAACTAGGGGTCATTTTGAAATTGAGTGTAAGGAAAAAAGAAAAAAAAAGAAGCCCTTCATGAAGCTGTTACATCTTGAAGTGCATTAAAATATAAAAACAAAAAATAGGAACACTCTCCAAATGACTCATTTGTTTTTCAGTATTCCACAACTTAGTGACAATAACTGGCAGTCTAATAATTTCACAGTGTCATCCTGGTGGAACATAGGGTTCCCATAAGAATATATTTCTCTCTCCTTCAACATCACCATTAAAATGACTTATTTGTTTCTAATTAATTAGGACCCAGTTTCTTCCCTCTTGGCATTGCGTTTTTCCTCCTGTTCAGTCTATCTGGACAGGCTAGATCTGCGTGGGCGCACACCCATTTGTGAGATTCTGGATCCGAACTCAGTGGCTTTGCAACAGCGATAAACCTAACTTCTGGTAACTGTGAATTTGTGTTCCAAAGTGCCACAAACCCCACGGTAAGATGCCACAAAAAGGAGCAGTAAGTAGGGCATGCTTTTGGCAGTCTTCACGACGCAGTAGCTCCAGCACTGACTTGCCAGTGATTAACTAGAGCTGAGAAACGTTTTTGCCTTAGCTTCTTTTAGCAAAACAAAAAAGCTCAGATTAGCTGATGAGTGGAGAGGGAAAAGGAAAGCTCTTTGGAAAAGAGGAGTTTAATTCCAGCCACCTGAAGTCCAGTTATTCGCATCCCCTAAGAGCAGGATTCGAATAAGGGCACGCACCACGGCGCAGCCACATTGCCGGTGTGCTGGGGGCTGGGCTTCTGCTGGGGTTGGGTAGATTGTGTGGAAGACTCGCACCTCTACACGATCCTGTCATAGTGCATGGGTAGTGGGCAAAGTCTCCAGAAGGATGCCATTTCCCAGTACTTTTCATTACATCATCTTTAAGTAGTTAGTAAATACATTTGCTGTTTTGCAAAAAGAACAATATGCTATCCTGGATGATGTAATATTAAACTCCAGGAGAGGCCGAGCCTTTTGTGGGCAGCAGATATTCTGTCTTCGGAGCATGGTTGGAAGTTCGGCTTAGCAGGTACCAACCATAAGCGACACTGCTTTTCAAATCTGCCCATGCAAAGACATACAAACTCTCTAGTTCTGAATATATTCTTTCCACTGAGTTCGTGGTTCCGGATAATTAAACAATGAACATGTGAGACGGCAAAAGGCTGAGACAAAACCAGAGAGCAAACATTTGAGGATAACGTTAAGGAAGCTAACGGACATGCTTTGCAAAATGCCAGGATTTTTACCTTTTTGGGTGTTGAGGAAAGAAATTATCTTAAAATGTAACACTTCTTTCTCTGTTCATCCTAGTAAATCCAGTCAATAGGATTTAGTGCTGGGAAGAAGCCCAGAAGGTTTGAAATCCTGTAAGAAAAAAAAAAGTATATTTTTAGAATTATGGTAACAGCTGCTAAGAAATGTATTTCTATTTTGTAGTTAGTCTAAGCTGCCTAACATAAATGTGTGGTAGAGAAAGATAACATAGATAAGACAAGCAGAGAGAATTATAGCAAAGTGAACACTATCTTTAGTTGTTGTTGAAAGAAAAATTGTGTACTAAAGATGGCATTTTATCAAAATAAAACTATAAATTATATATCTAAGAGCTAAAATTAGATAGCTAGTCTCTCTCCCTCAACTCCCCCCATCCCTTTTCCTAGCTTCCCTCCATTTCTTACCTATTTTAAAAAACTTTTCCTAATGAAATCCAAGGGCACATTAACTTAATAGTACATATAGATCTCATTAAAAATTATCTTCTAGTATCCCCAAATATGCTGCCACCTGCCAAATATATAATTCGCTATCAAATTTTCACTTCATTTATTATTACTTTATCAAATTAAAAAATAATTTAAAGACTTTTAAATAAAGCTCTGATTTAATAAATGGACTATATTGCAAATGACTAAATGAGTTAACTATTATTAATTTCCTTGTGATGCCATTTTTGTTTCAGTTTATTATTGAAGGGTAAAATAAAAATAAGAAGAAAGCCATAGGCATGGCATTCCTTTCATATATTAAAATAGGCATGATATTCTAGATTTTGTTTTGCCTGTGAAAAATAATGACATCATGTATTTGGAAAACAGTTATCTATTATTGAACATAATATTTGTGTTATGTTTCTGAAACTTGGGCTTCTTGTATGTACCCTTGGAATTGGTACCAGAGGCTAACCCTCCCAACAAAAGTGTACTCTTTATTTGGGGCCTTTCCATTTGCTCTCTACTGGAAAACAGCCTGAGATTGTTACCAAACAGAGATACTGTGCCCGTGGTTTGTAACCTAGGGATTTCTATAGACACTTAGTGCATTATTTCATCAATTATATTAATAACATGTTGTCATTGTGATTAATAGGGATTACTAAATGAATACCTGGAAAAGTTGATGTTTTAAGAAGTTCAAGAAATCTCAATAATACTCTTAATTATTCCTTGGTATAGAATAATACATTTTAGTTAGTCCTTAACTTTGCTTTCCTACATTTTCTTGGAAATGTCCTATAGTTTTCTCTATAGTTGATATATACATAAAACAGTCAGCACACCATAATTCTCTCATTCATATCCTAGAAGATGGAACTCATCTCCATTATCAATATCAATCGTCCTTCCATCTCTTCCCTTCCCATAACTTAAATTCAAGTGTTTATTCTCATTCCCTTTCTCTTTGTCCTTCTAGCTCACTGGCTGCTTCTCACTGTCTTTCTAGCTCATTGGCTGCTTCTTTCTCTCTCTTAAATCCCTTCTTTTCACTGTCATGTGCTCCAGGTATTTGGGAGAGCATTCTTTAGAGGATCAAAATGCTGTTTGTAATCTGTTTTATACATACACAAGCCACCTCCATCTCCCATGACACAACCCATCCCAGATTTTACAATGTCATCTTTCTCCCCTATTGGCAACAGGAAAAAAGTAATTTCAAATAAGTGTTGTTCTTATATGACCATAAAATATGCCCAGGAACCACTTTAGAAAGATAGACTGTGCTCCATCTGGTACCTTGGGAAAAAATGATTATGACAATTCTTCCCACTCTTTATTGCGGGGACCATATCTGACTCCTCATATCAGCAGTGTCTATCACAAGGATTAACACAGCATGAGATGGTCAGGTATCTGTTGCACCAAATTTAGTTTGTTTTCATTTTAATTTTGAAATATAAATTGCACATTTTTTTAGTCTAATTTTCCTAATCAGTACTGTTTACTGAATTCCACCCAAAACATTTCCTCCCACAGTGAGCTACATTCTGCTACAGAGACTGCAAAATACTGGATAAGAGATGGTCAACCGATAATCAACCATGGTCCTTTGATCAATAATCAAAATATCTGTCATATATTGCTTGTTTCTATACATCAGACATCTTACTGAGTGCTTTACATATTTACATCATTTAAGGTCTAAAACAAAAGTATAAGGAATACACTATTTTATCCATTTTACAGATGAGAAAATTCAGGCACAAAAAGGATAAATAACTTGCTGGAGTTCACACAGCTTATAAGTGACAAAGTTGGCATTTAAGTCAATGAAGTCTAAAATGAGAGTAGGCAAGTTTAAAACTATAGTTTCAGCTGTATACAACAAATTTTATAACCACATCAGATAACAACATGTGTCTATAACTTCAAAAAGGTCACAAAGCTTGTGTATTTGAACTTTCTTGTTATGTACTGTTCTGACTACCATAATTTCCACAAAGAAAATATAAGCAACTCATTAGCATAGGGATCTTTGGAATATTGAAAAATAATAAATAATACATCTGCCTGCACAAAATATCCATTTTCAGAGGTGAAAGTCATGAATGAGATGCAGAGAAGGGGATGGAAAAGAATATTCATCATGGCAAAAAGCTTAAGAACTGAAAGATTGGTTGAGAGAACAGACTTATTTGAAAAGAACAGATTGAAAAAAAATGGCCACAACTCTTGCCCTACATGAATCTGAGTCCCTTGCATAATAACTTTGCCATTCTTTTCATCTCGTCCCTTATAGGTGAGCTGTCCTTTTAACTTGATTTGAGGTGTAAACGAGGTGCTAGTTCTAACAGCCTAGGTTTCAAGGAGGCTTTCCAGGGTTCCAGTCTTGCCCTTCAAGCCAGGCAACTGCCATCTGAGCAAGCCCTGGCTAGCCTGCTGAATGGCAGGAGAGATGTAACACATAGCCCCATTGTTTCACCCAGCAACCAGCCAGCTCCCAGAAGCAGACCTTATAGCTTAACACAGATGCATGGGCAAAGCACACGGAGGTCAACCAGGCCTGACCCAGATCAACAGCCCATCTGATCCACAGACCTGTGAAAAACAATATATTATTGTTTTAAGCATCTAAGTTTTGGAATGGTTTGCTAGGCAGTAATAGATAACTGACATAGTGTATATTATGACTTCTTAGGTATGAATAGTACTGCATTAATGTGAAAATGTACTTTTTAATATTTTCCTGGGCTGCAATAACTTAATCTCATTACTAACTGTTAAAACTTTCTTAAAAGCATCAAAATAAAAGGAAGTTTGTTTATATGACCAATTTCATCTTTGCTGTCTATGGTGGTGACATTGCCCATAATGATTTGTCATGCAATTTTATTTTCAAAGCTCAAAATTAATTACAAACATGAAACAAATCATGGTGTTAAGACATACATTAGAAACAAATTACAATTTCAAAATGGATAATTTACAGCTTGGAAAATTAATTGATTACACCCAAAGTGCATAAAAATAATTGGAAAAACTGAGGAGTGAACAAACCAATGACAATGTTATCCAACTAAATAAAAAAAATTGTCTGATGAGCAAAACCACAGCCAAAAAAATCCAATAGTTGCAATTAAACCATAAGACTGGGTGAAGATAGGCTGAAATCCCAATTTGGGGAGTATCATTATATTACAGGGCTGGGCAGATTACAAAAAAAATCAAATGCTGCCCCTTCAGCAATTTCAAAGTAGAAACTATAATGTTGACATTAGAATCACTCATAAACTTAAATATAAGATATATAATAGATATTACACATTAAAGCTGCACTATAAATATGAGTAATTTAAATATGCTTTATCTGTTAAATATTACTGCCTATTCTATTCCTTTCAATGTTCTTTTAGCCTGGCTCTTATGAAGACATGTATATATAGAAGTTGTTCAAAATATATTGTCTGTGACCCAGAAATAATAAGAGAAATAAAGAAATAAGAATATAGCATTTTTATACCAAATAGAATTTTGTTCCAAGCCTTATCATTTTTAGTATTTACTTTAAGACTGAAGAAGATATCCAGAACAAATATCACACAGCATTTAAGTATATATGGTGGTCAAAGAGTATGTTTCAAACCACTGTCAACAAGTTAAAATTTTCAGCTGGCCAAAATTCCATTTTACTGATGCATATGAAATATGTTACAAAGATCTACACAAAGAATTTCAAAACAAATAAAACACTTTAGCAGCATAGTTTGTATCACAATTTTCAATTTTGTCCAAATTCAATATTGAAAAGTTGAAGCAAACTAAGTTTTCATTCAGTTTAGCACAAAAGTTTTAGTGGGCTTAGTTCATTCATTGCCAAAGAATTCAGTACTTCATTCTTTAGACAGGATTTGCAGCTTCTCAGAAGAATTGTGTCAGTAATTCATTCATGAATTTCAGGTTGTCCCAAAAGCAGATCCTGAGACCAGACCTTACTGTTCAGGTAGTTTATTTGGGACTGATCTAGGAAGCAAACAGGAAGGAATGGGGAAGTGAGCAAGGAAGAATAAAGAAGTCCATAAACATACACTAATTAGCCTTTTCCCACTGTTCGCAACTAGGACTCATTCTTAGGAAGCTTGTAAAACATGAAGACAAAAAATTACATAGAAAGTAATCAAATCTTATAGCATCCCTCAGCCCTCAGTCCCTGCGGAAAGACTTGATGCACTGTAAGTACAGTGACATTTGAAATAAATAGCTATAAGAAGATAAAGGAAAAGAATGACTGGCTTAGACAGCAGAACCAAAAAAATGACCCACATAACCTAACGAACTGTTTGTGCATTCACTTTTCCACAAATATTTTCTAAATGCTGATTATGGTAAAAAAAAAACCATTTATCAAAGTCTTTGGTGATCAACTTAAACTTATTCTTGCATAGCGGACCTATAAACACTTCTTTTACTCCCTATTCAAATGTGTACTGATGTGATTCCTGAATTTATTTATGCTATGATTCAGATATTGTTTAGTGAATATCTTTTTGACTGAGTTCTCATCAAGAACTCTGCTAGGAAGTAAATTCAGAGGAGAAAGGACAGCCTTTTCAACAAGTGCTGTTGGTACAATTGGATACATGTATTCAAAAATAAGAGGAAAACCTTCAAAATGTACCTCATACCATACAGAAATTAAAACAAATTATAGACTTAAATATACTGAAAATTAGAACACTTTGAGAAGAAAATTTAAGTGAAAAATGTGCCTTTGGTGTAGACAAAGTTTTTCAATGATGCAGAAAGACTGATCCATAAAAATTAAATTGATGTATTGGACCTTATCACAATCAGAAACTTTTGCTTTTCAGAAGATAATTTTAGGAGAACAAAAAGACAAGCTGAAGACTAAACGAAAATATTTGCAGAGTATATCTAGCAAAGGACATGTATCCAAAGTCTATAAAGAATTCTTAAAACTCAAAAATAAGAAAACAAACAACCTGACTTAAAAAATGGACAAAAGATTTAAAAGCCACATTACTAAAGAAAATATGAGGATGGCAAATAAGAACACGACAAGATGTTCAACATGATTCAGGGACAATGCAAATTAAAGCAACAATGAGCTACCACTACATCAATTAGAGTGGCTAAAATTAAAAAGACTAACCACACCAAGTCTTGGAGAAGATAAAGAAGAGCTATACACTGCTGATGGGAATGTAAAATGGTTAAACTCCTTTAGAAAAGGGTATGTCAGTTTCTTTAAAAGTTAAAATATAACCACCATGTGAT
This sequence comes from Manis javanica, assembly GCF_040802235.1. NCBI lineage: Eukaryota > Metazoa > Chordata > Mammalia > Pholidota > Manidae > Manis > Manis javanica. The sequence goes on from NC_133160.1 coordinate 109,763,550, forward strand.
CTAACTAGATTACTTCTAGGTATTTTCCCCAAAGAATAAAAGTATACATCCCTAGCAAGATTTGTACATGAATGTGCAGAACAGTTTTATTTGTAAAAGCCAAATTTTGGACACCTCTGAATTATCCATTGACAGGTGAAAAGATGAACAAACTATGGTATTTCTATACAATGAAATGCGACTCACTAATATAAAGGAATGAACAATTAATACACATACAACACAGATAAATCTCAAAATAATTCTGCTGACCAAAAGGCTCCAGACAAGAAAAGAGTGTCTACTGCATTGTTCCATTTATACAAAACTCAAGAATAAGGCAAACTAATCTATAGGATAGAGGTTTTATCAGTGGCTTTCTGGTGAAAGGGAATAAGAAGGGATTGGAAGAAAGGATTTGGAAGGAATACAGGAAACTTCTGAGGAGAGTGGATCTATCTCTTATCTTGATTGTAGTAATTATTTCACAAGTGTAAACATTTGTCAAAACTTGTCAAATGGCCCAAGTTAAATATGGACAATTTAGTGTAGTCATTTAAAAACAAAAAAACCTGCTCTGGTCTAAGTTATGTCAAGCATCTATGAAAATTAGTGACCTTACTAGTCACAAGAATATTGGTTAGCCCAAGCTGAGAAAATCCAGTTGTGACTGAATCTATCTGCAGGGCAGAGAAAACGCATGTCCTGCAAAGAGGGTATCAAGAAACACCAAAAGTAGAAGATAGTAGGGACAAGGGCTGATAGGATAGTTAGAGGCCCAAGGAAAAAGTACATCTAACTGAGACACCTGGGGGGCTCTTATCTTGTGATTTAAAATTATCCTCTGGGCCATCTTTGCTTCCTCCTGCTCCACACTGCTACTATCAAAATGGTAAATATTACCATTTAAGTGAACAATTATTCTTTTTTTTCCCCAATATAAAAAAAGAAATATTTTTGCAATGTGAAAAATGTCTAGATTTGCAGAAAATGACTTTTTGTTTTAGAATCTGAAATGGAATTGGTTGAATAAATACATAGATGTTCAGGGAACTTTTTCCCTGAGATGATTCTAGACACCACATTTGATAACTCAGTTGTCAGATTGGGCGTGTCATGCCCTACTTTCCAAAACCAGTAAAGTAAACCTATTTAAATGATTTACTGAAACACTGTGGTCAGTGGTTGCCTCAGGAGAGAGTGTTCATTTCACACAGGACTGTAAAACTTTAAAACCAATCCATGCTTCTTCCTGACATATAGCTTCAACATCCGTTTCTTTTTCAGCTAAAGCTCTTTCTTCAATTTAATCCTCCTTCAGACTCTTTTAGACAGAGTGCAATACCATATTTTGCTGTTATATCATGAAAAATGATAGAATCTCTATCCTTTTTCAAGAGTCATTGTCAAATTATACCCTCCAATAGGTAATATACTGCTTGAGTCAGTAATTTCAACTATTTGTATGCATTTCAGGTTTGCCAATTACCCTTCCAAGCTGTAAATTGCCTATTTTGAGAGCATAATTTGATTTTTAATGTTTGTCTTAACAGCCTGATTTGTTTTGTCTTTTGATTTGTTTCACATTTTAGTAATTAATTTTAAACTGACAATGTCTTTCCTAAAAGGAAAGTGGGGATTGAAAGCCTTTTTAGAGCTATAGCAGTTTGATGCTAATATAAATTTCTTTCTAGTGCCATAGACCTTAAACAAAAAATACCAGGCTCCCTCTTCTTTTCTTTGGAAAGGAGTCATCACTCCTCTTCCAGGAGATATGCTAGCTTAAGTTTCAAATACACACTGCATAACCCCCAAGTTTAAACACACATAATAAGCAAAATTGGCCTTAAGAATTATATTCAAAACAAGAGGGATATTTTTCAAGTCACCAGTCTGAAAATAAAGAAGAAAATGTGCCTCGGGGTTATGTAAATGTATTTGGCTTCAGAGGTCCTCTGATTATTCATTCTCCATCTTGAGCCTACTGGCAAAAAATGCATGAAGAAAATAAATCTCACGTTCCGAGACCCATCTTGTAAAATTTCTCCTTATAATTATTTGGGAAACACAGTACTTCAACTTAGATCTAAGGCCTTTGATTCCCTTAGGAACATCTGGAGATGTCTCTGAGGGACCCAACAAGTCTTTACCTCTGATACATTTTTGAGAAAGAGTGTAGCAATGAAAAAAAACAACCAAAATTTAAGAATGGTAAAGACACAAGAAAGAAAAGAAAATAATTGTGAGGAAAGGGTGAAATAAGGCACATGCAGGAATAAAAGTTGGAAAGAAAACTGACAGTAAAACTTTCCATTAATTGTAAAACATGGGAGGGAAATCTCCCCAAATCACTTAATAATTCTCTAATGAAAAAAATCACCAAACTTTGAAAAAGTTGGATTTCTGTTCTAACTGTTGCCAGAACATAGATCATCCTACAACTTATCACTGGTGGGTAAAAGAGGATTTGCATAGGAGTTTCTAAAAACATTTAATGTCAGTGTGGCACATGATATACACATGAAAGACATAGAATTTCAACCTGTTTGCAGTATAGAAAATATGTATAAATTACAGAAAAGAGTGATGTCTTAATGTATTGGATATTCCAAAGGGGGAGCACTTTTTATATTTTAAGTATTATTTAAAAATATTGTATGATATAGATAGAACAGAAGAGGAATAAATTGGTTAATGATCAGTCTACATGCAAATATTCACCTGGAACTGTTTGTTGAATATTTAATGCTTTTCTTCAGTCTACCAAAATGCAAACATACCAAAGAAAAAGTGCTTATGTTTTGGGAGTTAGAGTGAATTTGAGATCTGTTGGAAGCTAGCTTTTTTTCTTAACTAAACTTTTTATTTTGAGACAATTGTAGATTCATGTGCAGTCATAAGGAATAATTTAGAGACATCTCATTCACCTGTTCTGTCCCCAGGTTTCCCCATGATAGTATCTTGCAAATCAATAAAACATATGTAATCCAATGTCACAACCAGGATATTGACATTGATACTGTCAACAGAATCCAGAAACTATTCCCCAAGACAATGAAAAGGGCCCTGAAGGTGATTCAGAGGTAAGCAGAACTGCCACCTCCCATGCTCAGAAGGCAAGAACCCAAGGAACAGTGGTTTCAAGAGGGACCACTTGAAACCTTGGTATGTGCTGCCAGGTGCTGCCCCATGTGGTGGACTCTCCTCCTTCATTCCAGTGCTCTTGTCACCCAGGAGCAGCTCCTGCAGGCCTCAGTGTGGTGCAGTTCATGGTGGCCACTCCTCCAGAGAGCATAGACAGCAATCTTTCACAGCATCTCTACCTGTACACAGAAGGTGTGGCCTTGGAGGCCCTGGTTGCTTCCCCCTGAGTTATAAAGGGTGGAGCCACTCAGAGCCACAGTCATGTGACATCAACCCAGGAGAACCGCAGGGGCAGGGCCGTATCAGAGAGCCACTGTCACAGGCACTAGGTCACAGGCAGAGCCATTGGTGTGATACTGCCAGGTGACGGGCCTGGAAGGCAGAGCATCAGGTCACAGAAGATTATTCTCAAGCTTCAGGTTGAATGTTGCTTGCCGTGTTAGATTTTGAACTCATCTGGGGCCTGCTCCTCCTCTCTTCTTTCCTATTTCTCCCTTTGGGAAAAGGAGAGTCTCCTATGCCTGTCTCACCATTGCATTTTAGAAGCACTAACTTGCTTGGTTTCACAGGTTCACAGAGAGGCATTTGCCTCAGGATGAATCATATCTTGAGCCTTATCTGATTTGGATGATATTTGGATAAGACTCTGGGGAGGTGGGGCACCTATTACATCTTGACACAAGTGGAAGTCCAGGATCCCCACGTGCCCTATGATATGATGGGTGGGGTGAGGCCACATTTTTTTCTGTGGTGTTTAGCTGGAGTAGAGCAGTTACTGTCTAACAGATTTCTGCCTTCCTAGTCCCTTAACTAGAGAGAGAAGACTTTTGTTAGAGCTATTTTTTATCTTCTCTTATTTGTGTTTCTTGGAATATGAGGTAAAAATAAAACAAAACTTAGAACTCACTACCAAGCACTCCCTTAGGACCCAAGTTTCCTAGATGGACTGATTACTTCCGTCCACATTTCAAAGTTTTCTAATGTTTGTTTTACATATAATGTTCTGGGTTATAATCATATTTAATGAGAGGAATAGGGAAAGGTATATCTATTCTCTCTGGAAGTAGAAGTAGAGGCAGCTTTTATAAATCAAATATTGGGTACCATTTTCTCTTACTTGTTAATGTTAAGGTACTATAGAGCTATGAACTAATTTATCAGATTTACTATTTCAGTGGTAAAATTTGAAAATCATATTTGTCTTCCAACATTAACCAAGACAAAACCAAAACCAAAATTTGAATTAAAAATTCAAAATGCAGTAGTTGCAAATGAGAACTTCATGTCAGTCAACTTTAATCAATAACATATTATTCCTATATCTTAAAATTGAGGTTATTTGTTTAATATTTTTATACTTGCTTTTTAAACTGAAAATTAGAAATAAAAATATTATCAGTCCAGACAAACTTACCACAAGAAAAGCAAAACAGGAAACTCTCCCTTTACCTGGGACTAACACTTTTCTTCCCTAATCTCCTTATATCATCTGAAACATACACACAAAATTAATCAAAATAAAATACTCCTTATATTTGAGGAGTCTAGCAACATAGGGTCTGCAAAGGTAATTTTCTCAACCAAGGTAATATCTACATAAATACCCATACTCTGAAAATCCAGTGTACCAGTGAAACTCTATTGTCCATTAAATTCCATGAAAAATAATATTAAGAAAACAAACCAATGTGTGTGTCATTTATGACATAGATTAATTTATTATAAGATTTTGCAACTTCGTAAAATATTCTTCTATAGTCTGAATAACCTCTAAACAGAATGTATAATCTCACAGTACTTTAGCCAGTTGTAACACGAGGGGGAAAATATGTTCCCAGCCCAGGGCAGATTGCCTTTGAAACAGAAACCAGTCAAAGGGAGAAATAAAGTGGGAGAAACCCGTTTATTGCTGACAAGCAGTCGTCCACTTCTGCTCATCAGTGTCTCTCAAGATGGCTGCAATAAAAGAGGCCCCACCCAACCTCTCCAGTCCAGATATGCCCTGTTCCCCCTTGTAATCACCTGTTGATACGCGGATGCACTAAAACCAGATGGGAGATACAGGAAATATTGCAATTTTACCCACACCAGTATTATTTCAAAGTCCTCCTTAAAAACAAACAAATATGTTCATGGTAATTTTGATAGCCCAGTGCAAGTGTTGCACTATTGTTAGGCTAGAGTAAGTAACCTCTCAAGGACTTTCTATTTGGCTTAACTTCTGAAAGAGACCAAAGTCCAAATAAAAAGGAAGAATGAAAAAATTAGGCCAAGATATACTATGTCACTAAAGAGAAAGGATCCAGGACCAGATAGTCTAGAAAAGCACCTAAACTTAATACATTTGGGTAGATAACATGTTCTTATGTCATGAATATATAAATATGTTTTAAATGAATGAAAAATGTTATCACCTTACCTCCCAAATCTCTACTGTCTTTACAGTAACAGAGTTGTTCAGCATTTTTCACTTTATATCGCCTATATGGTGTATTTATTGCCTTAGTTCAATAGAAGAGACAATGTAACATAAAGAACCCAAGGAGTATAAGCCCAGTGTGACTAAGGGTTTGCTTCCTGCTTTTGTGCAAACTGCCTTATCTTTAGCAAGCCAGGGGAGCATTCTCCTTCCTTAGATGAAAGGAGACAGATGATAATAACAGAAACAACTATTACAAAAACAATGGCCTACCTGCCTTATAAGCTTTAGATTCTCAAGGTGTAGTCAGTGGGCCACCGTGAAGAGCACTGCATAGGTAGTTCTTTTACATGTTAGATGTTTCCAAAACATAAGGCTTCACCTTAGGTGTTTGTTTTTAGCCTATATTTCTTGTGTATAGAAAGAAAAACTCATCACTTTTTTTTTTTTTTTGCTCTAAATGGTTTCATTTTCTCCATTTCTTTGACATTTGGTTAGTAAAAGAGAATTTAATTCAACAGAGGGGTATGCTACCATTGATATTATGTGAGTAAATCATGTATCTAGAACAAAATGAACTGTACATCCAATTCTTCTAAAACTTTGATGCTTATTTCAATGCATGTCACTACAAGCTGAGAGCGCCTATAAGCATTAACTTCTTCCTGAACAGGAGCACTAGGAGCGTCATTTCAGGTTGAAAAATTGGATTTCTGAGCTGTCTTTTCTCCACCCTCACCCTCCACACAGAACATGCCTGACATCAGACTCTTACTCCGGAGTCTTTTCCCACCTCATTCACCTGACAGCCTTCTCCACAACAGACATCTTATCAGACGTGACTGATTGCTGTAATCTGTACTCTGGGCAGCCATTAAGCAAATTACCTGAATCATTGCAAGGATTAGTCTCATTAACACATGATTAGCATCAAATTAAAATAATGAGTGTTTAACTTCTGATGTCTTCCAGTTGTTTGAACAGCTTGATCAGCCACACCAGGCTGGCAGGGAGGTGGGGGTGTCAATAGCCACAGGAAAAAAAAAAAGGGAGGCTGCACTGTGTAAGACATAGTACAGCTAGCCAGCAGAATGAAATGAGATCATACTCAAATTGTTTGGTTGAAACGTTTCTTCCAAACAGCAAAGATGCTGGGTCCAAACAAGTCTCTCTTATTGGCAACGTCAGCCATTCATTCAGAGCAAGGCTTTACATACTTATATTTTAGGTTTAACACACTTACTTACCTTTCCACATACTGGATTTTCTTCTAACTTTTCCAAATTTTATCAGATTTAAGAATAAGATCCCTAATGCGCTGGAGTTATGGTATACTGAATATATGAGCACAGTTGCCACATTTTCCCTTGAAAATGACTAACCAACTATCAAAACAACAGAAAGCTTGCATCGTTCCTGGAAACTATGAAGAATCACTCACATGTAGGAAGTTAAAAAAATCTCTTATACTCACTTGGAAGATTTGCTGGGGGTCCATAGGACCAACTCACTATTTTCCTACCTTTAAAAAATCAGCATTTGAGGAAAGCAGGTGGACAGGTTATCGTGACCCTTCAGCTCTAAGGCTAATAGCTATTTATCTGTCAAATAGATAAGTAAGACAGCCAGAGAGCCTGCATGACCATCAGGTTTCCTGCATGGACAGGTAACTTAAATAAGCAAAGAGATGTTGTGATAAATTATTTTACTATCTCCACAAAAAAGGTTAATACGAAGAATATAGTGTGATGAAAATAATAAGGAATCTAGAATATGTAACCCCAAAACCTGCCTCTTTGACATAAAAATTATTTTGGCCTGGAGGCAGTTAAGAAGCAGCAAATGCAAGAAAAGTTTTCTCTACCCTCTCCCTTTCTTGGCTAAAGACAGGATATAAATTTTCCTGTATCAGAGAGGACACCAGAGAAATGTGCAAACAAATCTTATTCCATTTGTTTCCTTCCATATATTTACCTTCCCATAGTTTCCCATCCTTAGAAACCTAAAACCATTTTCTTTTGTCTTGTCATTTCTCTATAAATCTGCTGTTCTTTGTTGGCTATTCTATACAAGCCAGAATTCTGAGCCACTCTTTGAATGACTCATTCCTGGGTATTTCCATGTGTTAAGTGCAAGATACACATTGATAACCTTGTTTTTCTCTTGTTAATCTGTCTTTTGTTACACAGTCCCATATCAAGACCCTAAGATACGAAAAGGAAAAAATTTTCCACCCATACAGAGCAATATAAGATCAGGAAAAAGTGTGAAGATGAAAGTCACTTCTGCTAATATAAACACCTATGATTAGGTATATATTTCTCAATCATATGGCTCCATGGCCTCATGAACCATAGAGATAAAAAGTAGAATAAATTCATGTCAGACTTTTTCTTTCCAAAGTTAAATGCTAAGAAAAAAATGCTTACAGAGTTTTGACGTAGAAGGATTGAATTTCAGGCTTATGCACCATAAAAATTGCTTTCAGACATGTCAGACTCACAGGCAATGTCACCCAAAATTCCTTGTGGAAAAAAAATTATTTGAGTATATATTTAAGTCAACTAAGAAACAAGTGTAAATAACTCAGAAAATAGAATTGCTCTTTATAATTTCCAACATACCACTTACAAAATGCATAATATTGAAATAATAACTAGGCCTAAACCTGAGATTATATCAACAAAACCATAATGTGAGGGATAAATAGAAACAAGAAAAGCATACCAAATCATGCTATAATCAGAGCTGGAGGGGTGTGAATGTTAATAGCTACTGTTTTATTATTTTCATTGCTGATGAAAGAAAAATAGATTCAAGTTAAGTTTTAAAACAGAATAAGAAACTATGCTTTCTGTGTATGCCTTCCAAATCCTTAAGGGGAAATAAATTTTAAATGCTATTTATACAATAGACAATAGGAAGAAAGGTAACAAGCAAAATAGAAAATCTTTGATAAGATGAAAAATAAGAATAAGAAAATCGATCACCATAATTAGTGTAAAAAGTTTTAGTGAGTCAATCAAAAGACATTCAAATTGAGTTCTTTAAGTCTTTATTTAACAGAAAAGGACCAAAATGTAAATGGCACAGAAGTACTAAATTTTCTAAATGGCAAAAATGTATCATATAAATGCAAAGAAAACAAGAGTAGCAATAATAATATAAAATACAATAGAATTCAAGAGAAAAAAAATGGCAGAATAGAAAAATAAAAACTTAAAACATGGCAACAACAAGTAGAAAGCCAAAAAAGTATCTGAATGTATGGCACGAATCAGCCAAGACATGATAAAATTCTTTGCTTTTAAAATTTCAGTCTTAAGGGAATTAAATAAATATTAGTGCAATTCCAAAGAGGCACTTAAACTAATCACTGCCACAGATTACCATTTAACTTAGCTACAAATTAATTTTTTTTAATATAAAAAACCTTAAACCATTTCAAGATTTTTAAAAGGCACACTCCTTACTCCTAAAGAACCCTCAGGCAGAAGACACACATAATATAGTTACTAAATATAGTTGAAAACATGATGTCTACTCTGGTGACATATGACCAAAAGTAAATTCATAGTAAAATTCCTAGTCACAAATGACTATACTATTATTAAAGAAAGAATAGAGACAAATTAAAAATTCAACATCAAAAGCTACAGGTAAAAAGAATTGTTTCAATAATGCGGAAATTTAAACAGTAATACTCAATAAAGCTGAAATTGTAAAAACTCATTAAAACTGAAATTTTGAAAATTAACAAAGATAAAAAGAATAAATAAGGAGGAGCCAAGATGGCGCCATGAGTAGAGCAGTGGAAATCTCCTCCCAAAACCACATATATCTATGAAAATATAACAAAGACAACTCTTCCTACAACAGAGACCAGGGGACACAGGACAACATCCAGACCACATCCACACCTGCGAGAACCCAGCACCTCGCAAAGGGGGTAAGATACAAGCCCCAGCCCAGCGGGAGCCAAGCACCCCTCCCCCAGCTCCAGGCAAGAGGAGAGGAGGCGGAGCGGGGAGGGGGAGGGAGAGGGAGCCCAGGACTGCTAAACACCCAGACCCAGCCATCAGGACCAGAGCGCAGACACAGTGCATGCGTGGGGTCCTGGATACTAGGGAAACAGGCCAGCAAGACCGGTGAGTGGGTGCCTGAGGCCAGCGCCAGAAAACAAAGAAATGTGAGCAGCCATTTTTGTTTGTTTCTTTGTTTCTTTGTTTGTTTTTTGTTTGTTTGTTTTTTCTTCTTTTTTTGGCAAGTGCTTTTTGGAAGTCTTAAAGGGACAGGGAACCCAATACTAGGGAAACAGGGTAGCAAGACCAGTGAGCGGGTGCCTGAGGCAAGCGACTGAGGACAAAGAAACACAAGCGGCCATTTTTTTGTTGTTGTTCTTCTTTTTTTGGTGAGAGCTTTTTGGAAGGCTAAAGGGACAGGGATCCCAATACTAGGGAAACAGGCCAGCAAGACCGGTGAGTGGATGCCTCAGGCCGGTGCCTGAGGACAAAGAAAAGCAAGCAGTTTTTTTTTTAATTATTTATTTAAATTAATTTTTTTGGATGTTGTTTTGTTTTGGCGAGTGCTTTTCGGAAGTCTTAAAGGGGCAGGGCAGGACAATTAGTCCAGAGGTAGGGAATCTAGGGATCTCTGGGCACTCTAATCCCCTGGGAAGCAGGGAACACAGAGGCCCCTTACCAAGATAAATAGCCTCCCAGCCGCTCCCCATCCAACAGGGCTCCACCATTTTGGAGCAGCAGCCTGAGCCAGGCCACGGCCACAGCTACAGCAGAGATAAACTCCATAGCAGCCGGGCAGGAAGCAGAAGCCCTGTCTGCCCACAGCTGCCCAGCACAAGCCACTAGAGGTTGCTGTTCTCCCAGGAGAGGAAGGCCACAAACCAGCAAGAAGGGAAGTTCTTCCAGCTGTTATTCGTTCCACCTCTGCAAACTATTTCTATCACCATGAAAAGGCAAAATTACAGGCAAACCAAGATCACAGAGGCAACACCAGAGAAGGAGACAGACCTATCCAGTCTCCCTGAAAAAGAATTCAAAATAAAAATCATAAACATGGTGACGGAGATGGAGAGAAAAATGCAAGAGCAACGGGATGAAGTCTGTAGTGAGATCACAGATGACAGGAAGGAGATCACAGAAGTAAAACAAACTCTGGAAGGATTTATAAGCAGAATGGATCAGATGCAAGAGGCCATTGAAGGAATAGAAACCAGAGAACAGGAAAGCATAGAAGCTGACAAAGACAGAGATAAAAGGATCTCCAGGAATGAAATAATATTAAGAGAACTGTGTGACCAATCCAAAAGAAACAATATCTGTATTATAGGGGTACCAGAAGAAGAAGAGAGAGGAAAAGGGATAGAAAGTGTCTTTGAAGAAATAATTGCTGAAAACTTCCCCAAACTGGGGGAGGAAATAATCGAACAGACCACGGAAATACACAGAATCTCCAATAGAAAGTATCCAAGGAGAGCAACACCAAGACACATAATAATTAAAATGGCAAAGATCAAGAACAAGGAAAGAGTTTTAAAGGTAGCTAGAGAGAAACAGGTCAGCTATAAAGGAAAACCCATCAGGCTATCATCGGACTTCTCGGCAAAAACCCTACAGGCCAGAAAAGAATGGCATGATATATTTAATGCAATGAAATAGAAGGGCCTTGAACCAAGGATACTGTATCCAGCATGACTTTCATTTAAATATGATGGCGGAATTAAACAATTCCCAGAGAAGCAAAAGCTGAGGGAATTTGCTTCCCACAAACCACCTACCACTACAGGGCATCTAACAGGCACTGCTCTAGATGGGAGCACTCCTAAAAAGAGCACAGAACAAAACACCCAACATATGAAGAATTGAGGAGGAGGAATAAGAAGGGAGAGAAGAAAGAATCTCCAGACAGTGTATGTAACAGCTCAATAACTGAGCTAAGATAGGCAGTAAGACACTAAAGAGGCTAACCTTGAACCTTTGGTAACCACGAATCTAAAGCCTGCAATGGCAATAAGTACATATTTCTCAATAGTCACCCTAAATGTAAATGGACGTAATGCACCAATCAAAAGACACAGAGTAATAGAATGGATAAAAAAGCAAGACCCATCTCTATGCTGCTTACAAGAAACTCACCTCAAACCCAAAAACATGCACAGACTAAAAGTCAAGGGATGGAAAAACATATTTCAGGCAAACAACAGCGAGAAGAAAGCAGGGGTTGCAGTACTAATATCAGACAAAATAGACTTCAAAACAAAGAAAGTAACAAAAGATAAAGAAGGACACTACATAATGATAAAGGGCTCAGTCCAACAAGAGGATATGAACATTCTAAATATATATGCACCCAACACAGGAGCACCAGCGTATGTGAAACAAATACTAACAGAACTAAAGGGGGAAATAGACTGAAATGCATTCATTGTAGGAGACTTCAACACACCACTCATCCCAAAGGATAGATCCACTGGCAGAAAATAAGTAAGGACACGGAGGCACTGAACAACACAGTAGAACAGATGGACCTAATAGACATCTATAGAACTCTACATCCAAAAGAAACAGGATATATATTCCTCTCAAGTGCACATGGAACATTCTCCAGAATAGATCACATACTAGCCCACAAAAAGAGCCTCAGTAAATTCCAAAATATTGAAATTCTACCAACCAATTTTTCAGACCACAAAGGTATAAAACTAGAAATACATTCCACAAAGCGAACAAAAAGGCTCGCAACCACATGGAGGCTTAACAACATACTCCTAAATAATCAATGGATCAACAAACAAATCAAAATAGAGATCAAGGAATATATAGAAACAAATGACAACAACAACACAAAGCCCCAACTTCTGTGGGATGCAGCAAAAGCAGTCTTAAGAGGAAAGTATATAGCGATCAAGGCACACTTGAAGAAGGAAGAACAATCCCAAATGAATAGTCTAACATCACAATTATCGAAACTGGAAAAAGAAGAACAAATGAGGCCTAAAGTCAGCAGAAGGAGGGACATAATAAAGATCAGAGAAGAAATAAACAAAATTGAGAAGAATAAAACAATAGCAAAAATCAACAAAACCAAGAGCTGGTTCTTTGAGAAAATAAACAAAATATACAAACCCCTAACCAGACTTATTAAGAGAAAAAGAGAATCAACACAAATCAACAGAATCAGAAATGAGAACGGAAAAATCACAACAGACTCCACAGAAATACAAAGAATTATTAAAGACTACTATGAAACCCTATATGCCAACAAGCTGGAAAACCTAGAAGAAATGGACAACCTCCTAGAAAAATACAACCTTCAAGACTGACCAAGGAAGAAACACAAAAGTTAAACAAACCAATTACGAGCAAAGAAATTGAAACAGTAATCAAAAAACTACCCAAGAACAAAACACCCTGGCCGGACGGATTTACCTCAGAATTTTATCAGACACACAGAGAATACATAATTCTCCTTAAAGTGTTCCAAAAAATAGAAGAGGAGGGAATAGTCCCAAACTCATTCTATGAAGCCAACATCACCCTAATACCAAAACCAGGCAAAGACCCCACCAAAAAAGAAAATTACAGACCAATATCCCTGATGAATGTAGATGAAAAAGTACTCAATAAAATATTAGCAAACCGAATTCAAAAGTATATCAAAAGGATCATACACCATGACCAAGTGGGATTCATCCCAGGGATGCAAGGATGGTACAACATCCGAAAACCCATCAACATCATCCACCACATCAACAAAAAGAAAGACAAAAACCACATGATCATCTCCATAGATGCTGAAAAAGCATTTGACAAAATTCAACATCCATTCATGATAAAAACTCTCAGCAAAATGGATATAGAGGGCAAGTACCTCAACATAATAAAGGCCATATATGATAAACCCACAGCCAACATTATACTGAACAGTGAGAAGCTGAAAGCTTTTCCTCTGATATCGGAAACTAGACAGGGATGCCCACTCTCCCCACTGTTATTTAACATAGTACTGGAGGTCCTAGCCAAGGCAATCAGACAAAACAAAGAAATACAAGGAATCCAGATTAGTAAAGAAGAAGCTAAACTGTCACTATTTGCAGATGACATGATATTGTACATAAAAAACCCTAAAGACTCCACTCCAAAACTACTAGAACTCATATCGGAATACAGCAAAATTTCAGGATACAAAATTAACACACAGAAATCTGTAGCTTTCCTATACACTAACAATGAACCAATAGAAAGAGAAATCAGCAAAACAATTCCATTCACAATTGCATCAAAAAGAATAAAATACCTAGGAATAAACCTAACCAAAGAAGTGAAAGACCTATACCCTAAAAACTACAAGTCACTCTTAAGAGAAATTAAAGGGGACACTAACAAATGGAAACTCATCCCCTGCTCATGGCTAGGAAGAATTAATATCGTCAAAATGGCCATCCTGCCTAAAGCAATATACAGATTTGATGCAATCCCTATCAAATTACCAGCAACATTCTTCAATGAATTGGAACAAATAATTCAAAAATTCATATGGAAACACCAAAGACCCCGAATAGCCAAAGCAATCCTGAGAAGGAAGAATAAAGTGGGGGGGATCTTGCTCCCCAACTTCAAGCTCTACTACAAAGCCACAGTAATCAAGACACTTTGGTACTGGCACAAGAACAGAGCCATAGACCAGTGGAACAGATTAGAGACTCCAGACATTAACCCAAACATATATGGTCAATTAATATTTGATAAAGGAGCCATCAACATACAATGGCGAAATGACAGTCTCTTCAACAGATGGTGCCGGCAAAACTGGACAGCTACATGTAGGAGAATGAAACTGGACCATTGTCTAACCCCATATACAAAAGTAAATTCAAAATGGATCAAAGACCTGAATGTAAGTCATGAAACCATAAAACTCTTGGAAAAAAACATAGACAAAAACCTTTTAGACATAAACATGAGTGACCTCTTCTTGAACATATCTCCCCAGGCAAGGAAAACAACAGCAAAAATGATCAAGTGGGACTATATTAAGGTGAAAAGCTTCTGTACAGCAAAAGACACCATCAATAGAACAAAAAGGAACCCTACAGTATGGGAGAATATATTTGAAAATGAGAGATCCGATAAAGGCTTGATGTCTAAAATATATAAAGAGCTCACCCACCTCAACAAACAAAAAAGAAGCAATCCCCTTAAAAAATGGGCAGAGGAACTGAACAGACAATTCTCCAAAAAAGAAATACAGATGGCCAACAGACACATGAAAACATGTTCCACATCGCTAGTTATCAGAGAAATGCAAATTAAAACTACAATGGGATATCACCTCACACCAGTAAGGATGGCTACCATCCAATAGACAAACAACAACAAATGTTGGTGAGGCTGTGGAGAAAGGGGAACCCTCCTACACTGCTGGTGGGAATGTAAATTAGTTCAACCATTGTGGAAAGCAGTATGGAGGTGCATCAAAATGCTCAAAACAGACCTACCATTTGACCCAGGAATTCCACTCCTAGGAATTTACCCTAAGAACGCAGCAATCAAGTTTGCGAAAGACAGATGCACCCCTATGTTTATCGCAGCACTATTTACAATAGCCAAAATTGGAAGCAACCTAAATGTCCATCGGTAGATGAATGGATAAAGAAGATGTGGTACATATACACAATGGAATATTACTCAGCCATAAGAAGAAAACAAGTCCTACCATTTGCAGCAACATGGATGGAGCTGGAGGGTATTATGCTCAGTGAAATTAGCCAAGCGGAGAAAGAGAAATACCAAATGATTTCACTCATCTGTGGAGTATAAGAACAAAAGAAAAACTGAAGGAACAAAGCAGCAGCAGAATCACAGAACCCAAGAATGGACTAAGAGGTACCAAAGGGAAAGGGACTGGGGAGGATTGGTGAGTAGGAGGGATAAGGGGGGGGAAGATGAAGGGGGGTATTAAGATTAGCATGCATAAAGGGGGTTGGGAGAAAGGGGAGGGCTGTACAACACAGAGATGGCAAGTAGTGATTCTACAGCATTTTGCTATGCTGATGGACATTGACAGTAAAGGGGTTTATAGGGGGTACCTTGTATAGGGGAGAGTCTAGTAAACATAATATTCTTCATGTAATTTTAGATTAATGATAACAAAAAAAATAAAAGCAAAAAAAAAAAGAAAGAAAAGTATTACTCCCTGATAGGATAAAACTAACTGTAAATCAACAATTAATGTATGTTTTAAATATCCTTAATTTTGATCATTTAAAGGGTTTCAGATGATCAGCTATGGAAGTACATTTTTCTGATAATATTCCTTTCTCTTAAAAAAAAAAAAAGCAGTTCCTGTGTGGTGATCTCTAATAAGTTCCTCACAATGGTATAAAGGGCATATCAAAGTGTGGGCAAAGGGTCTGTTTGTGTTAATACAGAGGATTAAAGCCTAATTTGGCTACCCAGAAAACAAACTAAGATACGATATGAAGAAGAAGTTCCAACATCAACATACTCTGGAAGAGTCATTCCAGAAGATGATCATCAAAAAACATCAACAACGATCCTGGCACTGTTGCAGTCGTAGCTGCATTCATCCCACTGGTTCCTGGAATTGCCATTGGAATGAAGAAGGAGATATCTAAGCTGGCCAGTGCATACAGTAAAATAACAAATTTGACTAGATCTATACTGTTGGAACTCAACCAAGAGTTAGGAGAAGTGCAAGTTGCAGCGCTCCAAAATTTTGAGACTACAGACTATCTACTGTTAAAAGAACATATGGGATGTGAACAGTTACCAGGAATGTGTTCTTTTAAATTGTCTGATTTTTCTCAAACTATTCAAATTCAGTTAGACAATATCCATCATATCATAGATAAGTTTTCAGAAATGCTTAGGGTGCCTAACTGGTTTTCTTGGTTTCACTGGAGATGGCTGGTAATTGTAGGTCTGCTTTGGTTATGTAACTGTACTCCTATTATGTTAATGTGTGGGCACAATTTAATTAGTAGTTTAAAACCTATACATGCTTAAGTTACTCTACAAGAAGATACGTCAAAGAAATAACCAATCTTCCCATGTTTTCTTCTGTCTGCTACTTCTATAGCTTTTATTCATCCTTCCCAATTACAACCCCTAAGTAGAATTCGTGCCTCATATCAAATTTACCGAGTATCATAATTCTTCCAAGTGGTAAAGATACCTCAAGACAAATGCTGGGCATAAAAGCCACACGGCATAAATCTGCAAAGAAGTAAAAAGCTAACCTTTTCAAACAATATTGCTTCTCTCTCACTTACCAACTTTACATTTCCCTGTATGGCCCCGGAAGATGACTGGTTAGCCAGAGATGGGTAAGATTCCTCAAGGGAGGAACAACCTAAGACAGGCACAGTCGCAGGGGGGGCCATCAGGTGAGAAATTGGGAATCAACAGAGGTGAGGCTTAGAACCTCAACCTCCCCCTGTTTTGAGAGAAATCTTCTGCATCTGTGGATGTTTTGTTGCCCTTGTCTAGCTCGGATTAATACTTAGCTTATAGGCACACACCTGATCATCTACATTTGCTTTCTTACAGCACTAAACTATGTTTTCTACCTTTATCTTGCATTTACCTACCACTTCAGCATTTTATTAAAAATAATAATAATAATAATGGAGAAAGGTGGTATTCACATATAAATCAAGTATAAAAATCAAATGAATATTCATATTTGACCTGATTGTTTATAGTTCATAATGCGTGATCAAAACCGAAAGTTTCTGTGACGACTGCCCTTGTACTGTTCACCATGTAAGAACTTATTCACTATGTAAGAATTTGTACACCATTAAGAACTTGTTAATTGTGCTTCAGAAGATCCGAGACTGATGAGAATTAGACTTGGTGTGTATTAATGATTGTGCTTTGAGTTCCCTGTACAGAATTTTATTGTTGTTAACTGTTAACAACCATTTGATCAATTTGATCAATAAATATGAGAGATTCCCTCTTAAAAAAAAAAGAATTCAGGTACAGAATAAAATAGAGATTGATGAAAAAAGAATAAATAAGAAAAAAAGTAGACTTTACCAATAAACCCAAGAGCCAGATCCTTTGAAAGTCAATAAGGCAAACTAACATAAGGTTATGACAGATGAAAAAGATACAGTCATCTACAAAACCTGGAATAATACTTGAAATATTAGCATCAGTATGATGAAGATTTAAAATTAAAAATATAGCTTTTTGTAACTGTGCAAGTAAATATACATTTCTTGGTAAAATGAATTATTTTCAAAGAAAAACATAAAACAAAATTAATTCAGAGGAACAGAAGCACAGAGATATATAGGTAAAGAAAAGAATTGGAAAGTGTATCCAAAAATTTACTCCAAGTACTCAAACATACTAACAATTAAATAAGGTAAAGTAAAATCATGTTATATTATTTTCTCCCATAAATATATCAAAGATTTTGTTTTTAATTATTAATGTCCAATAATTATGAGAAGGCTAGGAGGAGTGTAAACTTGGACAGATTTTTTCAAATGTTTATCAAATGCAACGGAAAAATAATCAATTAATTTTATTTCCAGAAGTTTATTATAAGAACCTTTCAATAGTTGAGAGTTAAAGAGTGATCTTCAAGAGTGTTTTCCATTATTTATAGTATCAAAATGAAAACAACAGAGAAGTCATTTGTTTAAACTATGGTATGCTAATACAGTGGAATAGTATACAGACATTAAGGTAATATTATAGCTGATTATTCAATGATATAGATACTGAATTAAAGAATATTTTATCCAGTTTAAAATACATATGAATACAATGACTTATTTCTTACTTAATTATTCCCTCTCTGTGCCAGAGACTGTTCTATGCAAGAAATACAGCAATTAACAATACAGAAAGTGACCCTCACCTTCGTGGATTATCCTACTGATTTAAATAGATGATGATGACAATCATGATAATAAATAAATTATAGATTGATTAATACATACATATATACATAGACATATAGATAGATGTGGAGTATATATAGAAGAATAATATTCTGAGTAATTATCAAATAAATTCTTTTCTAATACTTTTTGATGTTCCCACATCATAATAAACACATAGTAGCTGAGGCACTTATACCTTTTTTTGAGAGCAAGGACACAGCAGAGAATAATCATTGCTAAACATATTTGTAAGAAACAAACTCGAAAGCCAGATTTCCAATAGCAAACATCTCTTGCACCTACGGAACCAATGGTTTTTCTTTTTAGCTCCTCCAATTCTCATTTAATATCAATGATAACCAGATCTAGAAGAGCTGAAACCACTAGGGCTTGTTTTTGGTTATTTGTTTACCATAAGCCAAAGAGAAGGGGAATTACAGGATGAATTGCATGATTAAGAAAAAGTATTTCCTATATTCAGGAAAGGAACTGGATAAAGAGTGGCTTCTGTGTGCCAGCCATTGGGCTAAATACCAGATATACAAAGATTAGGAAACGTACCTTGATTTAGAGAATTATGTAAATTGTGTAAGATAAAGTATTAATTCTTGGGATTGCTTTGTTCAGCTGTGGGGAGCCAAGAAACTTAGATAAGGTGATGTTATTTCAACTTTTGAAGGATGACTATTAGCCAGATAAAGAAATAATGGAAAGGAATTCTAGAGAGAGGGAAGTAAAGGGAGGGGAAATAATGGAGGTATAAAATAGCAAAGGTCAGTGTGTGGAATAAGAGTATATGATAAAATTGACTATTATATTGTATTTCATTGAACTAGTACTTAATACTTGCCCACTGTGTTGGTAGAACCTGTACCAGGCAGTGACAATCTAAGTGTGAATGGAACAAACATGCTCCCTACCCTCATGGGGCTTACTACCTATCTACCTTACTTAGGATATCTTATTTTATTAAGGAATTTTAGTTTTCTTGATTAACATTCCCCAGTCTACTCTTTCAGGTACATGTTATCATTTGTTTGATAATATATTGAAGAGAAGATTAAACAATATCATATAAGATTGGAAACATGATAGAGTGTCATCACCTGCAATTTTTAAAAAATTGATCTAATGAAAGGTTTGGCCCTGAGGAAAGAAGAATCTGGAAAATTGGAAAGAATTGTGATTCAGCATTGTTTTCATGAAACAACGTATTTTCTCAGATCTATCGACAAAGAAAAGAAACGACATAAATGATCTTATTTAGTATCATTTATAATTTATTATTGTACATTATTACTTCTCTATATAAATCTGAGGAAATTCCTATTGTGGATAAAAACAATGTGATTATGAATACTTGGAAACAACTAGTAATTAGAAATATAGTAATGACTACTTTTGAGATAACTGGGAAAAATGACAAAGCTGACAGACTGTTTCTAATGTGTAGTTACAAATCATATATTGATATGCATGAGCCGGTGCAAAGCTTGTCATTTATTCATCTTTAATCTGGTTAACAGTTTTAGTTGCAAAATAGGTTTAGTGTTGCAACTTTATTTAGCTTTTATTTGTAAAAACCATACCAAACATATCCTTAGGACTTTTAAGTCAGCTATGGTCTCTAGCATCTGATTTAGATGCTGAATGGCAATCAGAGGTAAAAGCAACAATTGTATGTGAATAGTAATATTCATGTTAATATAGACACCTTAGATAAAATAAGTGTATCACAGGGAGCACAGAGGCCCATTACAGAGATAAATAGCCTCCTGGCCGCTCCCCCTCCAAGGGGGCTCCACCATTTTGGAGGAGCAGCCGCAGCCAGGCCACACCCACAGCAACAGGGAGATAAACTCCATAGCAACTGGGCAGGTAGCAGAAGCCCTGTCTGGGCACAGCTGCCAAGCAAAAGCCACTAGAGGTCGCTATTCTCCCAGGAGAGGAAGGCCACAAACCAACAAGAAGGAAAGATCTTCCAGCTGTCACTCGTACCAGCTCTGCAAACTATCTCTAACACCATGAAAAGGCAAAACTACAGGCAGACAAAGATCACAGAGACAACACTTGAGAAGGAGACAGACCTAAACAGTCCTCCAGAAAAAAAATTCAAAATAAAAATCATGAACATGCTGACAGAGATGCAGAGAAAAATGCAAGAGCAATGGGATGAGATGCAGAGAAAAATGCAAGAACAATGGGATGAAGTCCGGAGGGAGATCACAGATCTCAGGAAGGAGATCACAGAAGTGAAACAACCCCTGGAAGGATTTATAAGCAGAATGGATAAGATGCAAGAGCCCATTGAAGGAATAGAAACCAGAGAACAGGTATGTATAGAAGCTGACATAGAGAGAGATAAAAGGATCTCCAGGAACGAAACAACATTAAGAGAACTATGTGACCAATACAAAAGGAATAATATTCATATTATAGGGGTACCAGAAGAAGAAGAAAGAGGAAAAGGGATAGAAAGTCTCTTTGAAGAAATAATTGCTGAAAACTTCCCCAAACTGGGGGAGGAAATAATCGAACAGAGCACGGAAATACACAGAACCCCCAACAGAAAGGATCCAAGGAGAACAACACCAAGACACATAATAATTAAAAAGGCAAGGATCAAGGACAAGGAAAGAGTTTTAAAGGCACCTAGAGAGAAAAAGGTCACCTATAAAGGAAAACCCATCAGGCTAACATCAGACTTCTCGACAGAAACCCTACAGGCCAGAAGAGAATGGCATGATATATTTAATGCAATGAAACAGAAGGGCCTTGAATGAAGGATACTGTATCTAGAACGACTATAATTTAAATATGATGGCAGGATTAAACAATTCCCAGACATGCAAAAGCTGAGGGAATTTGCTTCCCACAAACCACCTCTACAGGGTATATTACAGGGACTGCTCTAGATGGGAGCACTCCTAAAAAGAGCGCAGAACAAAACATAAAACAAAGGAAGAATGGAGGAGAAGGAATAAGAAGGGAGAGAAGAAAAGAATCTCCAGACAGTGTATATAACAGCTCAATAAGCGAGCTAAGTTAGGCAGTAAGATACTAAAGAAGCTAACCTTGAACCTTTGGTAACCATGAATCTAAAGCCTGCAATGACAATAAGTACATATTTCTCAATAATCACCCTAAATGTAAATGGACGTAATGCACCAATCAAAAGACACAGAGTAATAGAATGGATAAAAAAGCAAGACCCATCTCTATGCTGCTTACAAGAAACTCACCTCAAACCCAAAGACAAGCACAGACTAAAAGTCAAAGGATGGAAAAACATATTTCAGGCAAACAACAGTGAGAAGAAAGCAGGGATTGCAGTACTAATATCAGACAAATTAGACTTCAAAATGAATAAAGTAACAAGAGATAAAGAAGGACACTACATAATGATAAAGGGCTCAGTCCAACAAGAGGATATAACCATTCTAAATATATATGCACCCAACACAGGAGCACCAGCATTTGTGAAACAAATACTAAGAACTAAAGAGGGAAATAGACTGCAATGCACTCATCTTAGGAGACTTCAACACACCACTCACCCCAAAGGATAGATCCACTGGGCAGAAAATAAGTAAGGACACACAGTCATTGAACAACACACTAGAACAGATGGACCTAACAGACATCTATAGAACTCTGCATCCAAAAGCAACAGGATATACATTCTTCTCAAGTGCACATGGAACATTCTCCAGAATAGACCACATACTAGCTCACAAAAAGAGTCTCAGTAAATTCCAAAATATTGAAATTCTACCAACCAATTTTTCAGACCACAAACATGTAAAACTAGAAATAAATTCTACAAACAAAAACAAAAAGGCTCACAAACACATGGAGGCTTAACAACATGCTCCTAAATAATCAATGGATCAACAAACAAATCAAAATAGAGATCAAGGAATATATAGAAACAAATGACAACAACAACACAAAGCCCAACTTCTGTGGGATGCAGTGAAAGCAGTCTTAAGAGGAAAGTATATAGCGATCAAGGCACACTTGAAGAAGAAAGAACAATCCCAAATGAATAGTCTAATATCACAATTATCGAAACTGGAAAAAGAAGAACAAATGAGGCCTAAAGTCAGCAGAAGGAGGGACATAATAAAGATCAGAGAAGAAATAAACAAAATTAAGAAGAATAAAACAATAGCAAAAATCAACAAAACCAAGAGCTGGTTCTTTGAGAAAATAAACAAAATAGATTAGCCTTTGGCCAAACTTATTAAGAGAAAAAGAGAATCAACACAAATCAACAGAATCAGAAATGAGAACGGAAAAATCACGACAGACCCCACAGAAATACAAAGAATTATTAAAGACTACTATGAAAACCTATATGTCAACAAGCTGGAAAACCTAGAAGAAATGGACAACTTCCTAGAAAAATACAACCTCCCAAGACTGACCAAGGAAGAAACACAAAAGTTAAACAAACCAATTATGAGCAAAGAAATTGAAACGGTAATCAAAAACTACCCAAGAGCAAAACCACGGGGCCGGATGGATTTACCTCAGAATTTTATCAGACACACAGAAAATACATAATACCCATTCTCCTTAAAGTGTTCCAAAAAATAGAAGAGGAGGGAATACTCCCAAACTCATTCTATGAAGCCAACATCACGCTAATACCAAAACCAGGCAAAGACCCCACCAAAAAAGAAAATTACAGACCAATATCCCTGATGAATGTAGATGAAAAAATACTCAATAAAATATTGGCAAACAGAATTCAACACTATATCAAAAGGATCATACACCATGACCAAGTGGGATTCATCCCAGGGATGCAAGGATGGTACAACATTCGAAAATCCATCAACATCATCCACCACATCAACAAAAAGAAAGACAAAAACCACATGATCATATCCATAGATGCTGAAAAAGCATTTGACAAAATTCAACATCCATTCATGATAAAAACTCTCAGCAAAATGGGAATAGAGGGCAAGTACCTCAACATAATAAAGGCCATATATGATAAACCCACAGCCAGCATTATACTGAACAGGGAGAAGCTGAGAGCATTTCCTCTGAGATCGGGAACCAGATAGGGATGCCCACTCTCCCCACTGTTATTTAACATAGTACTGGAGGTCCTAGCCACGGCAATCAGACAAAACAAAGAAATACAAGGAATCCACATTGGTAAAGAAGAAGTTAAACTGTCACTATTTGCAGATGATATATTATTGTACATAAAAAACCCTAAAGACTCCACTCCAAAACTACTAGAACTCATATTGGAATACAGTGAAGTTGCAGGATACAAAATTAACACACAGAAATCTGTAGCTTTCCTATACACTAACAATGAACCAATAGAAAGAGAAATCAGCAAAACAATTCCATTCACAATTGCATCAAAAAGAATAAAATACCTAGGAATAAACCTAACCAAAGAAGTGAAAGACCTATACCCTGAAAACTACAAGTCACTCTTAAGAGAAATTAAAGGGGACACTAACAAATGGAAACTCATCCCCTGCTCATGGCTAGGAAGAATTAATATCGTCAAAATGGCCATCCTGCCTAAAGCAATATACAGATTTGATATAATCCCTATCAAACTACCAGCAACATTCTTCAATGAATTGGAACAAATAATTCAAAAATTCATATGGAAACACCAAAAACCCCGAGTAGCCAAAGCAATCCTGAAAAAGAAGAATAAAGTAGGGGGAATCTCACTCCCCAACTTCAAGCTCTACTACAAAGCCATAGTAATCAAGACAATTTGGTACTGGCACAAGAACAGAGCCACAGACCAGTGGAACAGATTAGAGACTCCAGAAATTAATCCAAACATATATGGTCAATTAATATTTGATAAGGGAGCCGTGGACATACAATGGCAAAATGACAGTCTCTTCAACAGATGGTGTTGGAAAAACTGGACAGCTACATGTAGGAGAATGAAACTGGACCATTGTCTAACCCCATATACAAAAGTAAATTCAAAATGGATCAAAGACCTGAATGTAAGTCATGAAACAATAAATCTCTTAGAAAAAAACATAGGCAAAAATCTCTTAGACATAAACATGAGTGACCTCTTCTTGAACATATCTCCCCAGGCAAGGAAAACAACAGCAAAAATGAACAAGTGGGACTATATTAAGGTGAAAAGCGTCTGTACAGCAAAAGACACCATCAATAGAACAAAAAGGAACCCTACAGTATGGGAGAATATATTTGAAAATGACAGATCCGATAAAGGCTTGACGTCCAGAATATATAAAGAGCTCACATGCCTCAACAAACAAAAAACAAATAACCCAATTAAAAAATGGGCAGAGGATCTGAACAGACAGTTCTCTAAAAAAGAAATACAGATGGCCAACAGACACATGAAAACATGTTCCACATCGCTAGTTATCAGAGAAATGCAAATTAAAACTACAATGAGGTATCACCTCACACCAGTAAGGATAGCTGCCATCCAAAAGACAAACAACAACAAATGTTGGCGAGGCTGTGGAGAAAGGGGAACCCTCCTACACTGCTGGTGGGAATGTAAATTAGTTCAACCATTGTGGAAAGCAGTATGGAGGTGCATCAAAATGCTCAAAACAGACCTACCATTTGACCCAGGAATTCCACTCCTAGGAATTTACCCTAAGAACGCAGCAATCAAGTTTGAGAAAGACAGATGCACCCCTATGTTTATCGCAGCACTATTTACAATAGCCAAGAATTGGAAGCAACCTAAATGTCCATCGGTAGATGAATGGATAAAGAAGATGTGGTACATATACACAATGGAATATTACTCAGCCATAAGAAGAGGAAAAATCCTACCATTTGCAGCAACATGGATGGAGCTGGAGGGTATTATGCTCAGTGAAATAAGCCAAGCGGAGAAAGAGAAATACCAAATGATTTCACTCATCTGAGGAGTATAAGAACAAAGGAAAAACTGAAGGAACAAAACAGCAGTGGAATTACAGAACCCAAAAATGGACTAACAGATACCAAAGGGAAAGGAACTGGGGAGGATGGGTGGGCAGGGGGGAATAAGGGGGGGAAGTATAAGGGGGGTATTAAGATTAGCATGCATAGTGGGGGGAGGGAGAAAGGGGAGGGAGGGCTGTACAACACAGGGAGGACAAGTAGTGATTCTACATTTTGCTATGCTGATGGAGAATGACCGTAATGTGGTTTTTAGGGGGGACCTGATATCGGGGAGAGCATAGTAAACATAGTATTCTTCATGTAAGTGTAGATTAAAGATTAAAAAAAAAATCAGTTCCTGTGTGCTGACCTCCAGTGAGTTCTACACAGTGGTATAGAGGGCATGTCAAAGTGTGGGCAAAGGGTCTGTTTGTTTCTATGCAGAAGATCAAGGCCTAGCTTGGGTACCCAGAAAATGAACTAAGATATGATATGAGGAGGAGCTTCTGGCATCAGCACTCTCTGGAGGACTCGTGCCGGGGGATGATTATCAAAAAGCCTCCACAGGGATCCAGGTGATGCTGCAGATGTGGCTGCGTCCACCCCATAATTTCCTGGACTTGCCACGGGAATGAGGAAGGAGATGTCTAGGCTGGCATGTACATACAGTGAGACAACGAATTTGACCAGATCTGTACTGTTGGAACTCAATCAGGAGTTGGGAGGGGTGCAAGTTGTAGCGCTCCAAAATCTTACGACTATAGACTATCTATGGTTAAAAGAACATATGGGATGTGAACCGATCCCAGAAATGGGTTGCTTTAATTTGTCTGACTTCTCTCAGACTGTTCAAGTACAGTTGGACAATATCTATCATATGATAGACTAATTTTCACAAATGCCTAGGGTGCCTAAATGGTTTTCTTGGCTTCACTGAAGAGAGCTGTTAATTATAGATTTGCTTTGTTTATGTCACCATATTCCTATTACGTTAATATGTGTGTGCAAGATAGTAGTTTAAAACCTATACATACTTAAGGTACTCTACAGGAAGATATGTCAAAGAAATAATCAATCCTCCCATGTTTTCTTCCATATGCTACCTCTATAGCTTTTCTTCTTCCTTTCTAATTATAACCCTTAAATAGAATTCATGCCTCATATCGAATTTACCGAGTATCATAATTCCTCCAGGTGGTAAAGATACCTCGAGACAAGTGCTGGGCATAGAAGCCACAGGGCATAAATCTGCAAAGAAGTAAAAAGCTAACCTTTTCAAACAATATGGCTTCTCTCTCACTTACCAACTTTACATTTCCCTGTATGGCCCCGGAAGATGACTGATTAGCCAGAGACGGGTAAGATTCCTCAAGGGAGGAACAACCTAAGACAGGCACAGTCGCAGGGGGGCCATCAGGTGAGAAATTGGGGAGTAACAGTGGTGAAGCTTAGAACCTCACCCCCCTCCCCCATGTTGAGAGAAAGCTTCTGCATCCATGGATGTTTTATTGCCCTTGTCTAGCTCAGATTAGCACATAGTCTACAGGCACACACCTGATCATCTACAATTGCTCTCTTACAACACTAAACTATGTTTTCTACCTTTATCTTGCATCTACCTACCACTTTAGCAGTTTATTAAAAATAAAAATAATAATAAAGGGAGAAATGTGGGATCCACATATAAATCAAGTATAAAAATCAAACGAATAGGGGGCGGAGCCAGGATGGTGGCATGAGTAGAGCAGTGGAAATCTCCTCCCAAAAACACATAGAGCTATGAAAATATAACAAAGAAAAATCTTCCTAAAATAGAGACCACAGGACACAGGACAACAGCCAGACCACATCCACACCTGCAAGAACCCAGCACCTTGCGAAGGGGGTAAGATACAAGCCCCGGCCCGGCGGGACCCGAGCGCCCCTCCCCCCAGCTCCCGGTGGGTGGAAAGAAACCGGAGCGGTGTTTTTTTGGCGAGTGCTTTTTGGAAGCCTTAAAGGGACGGGCCACCATTGCTAGGGAGGCAGGGTGGCAGGACTGGTGAGCGGGTGCCTGGGACCGGCGCCTGAGGACAAAGAATATCGCGCGTTTTTCCCTGTGGGACCGGTGGGCGGGTGCCTGAGACCGGCACCTGAGGTCGGAGGAAATCGCGCATTTTTCCCCTTTTTTTCTCTCTTTTTGGCGAGTGCTTTTTGGAAGCCTTAAAGGGACAGGGACCCCGGTGCTAGGGAGGCAGGGCGGCGGGACTGGTGAGCGGGTGCCTGGGACCAGCGCCTGAGGACAAAGAATATTGAGCGTTCCTTCCCTGCGGGACCGGTGGGTGGGTGCTTTTTGGAAGCCTTGAAAGGACAAGGACCCTGGGGATAGGGAGACAGGGCAGCAGGACCAGTGAGCGGGTGCCTGGGACTGGCACCTGAGAACAAAAAAAAAAAAAAATTGCGTGTTTTTTCCTTTTTTTTTCTTTCTGTTCCCTCTCTCATTGTTGCTGTTGTTGTTTTGGTTTGGAGAGTGCTTTTTGGAAGTCTTAAAGGGGCAGGACAGGTCACTTAGACCAGAGGCAGGGAATCTGGGGATTTCTGGGCACTCTAACCCCCTGGGCAGCAGGGAGCACAGAGGCCCCTTATGGAGATAAATAGTCCCCCGGCCGCTCCCCCTCCAACGGGGCTCCACCATTTTGGAGGAACAGCCCCAGCCAGGCCAAACCCACAGCAACAGCGGAGATAAACCCCAAAGCAACTGGGCAGGAAGCAGAAGCCCTGTCTGCGCACAGCTGCACAGCACAAGCCACTAGAGGTCGCTATTCTCCCAGGAAAAGACCACAAAACAACAAGAAGGGAAGCTCTTCCAGCGGTCACTTGTACCAGCTCTGCAAACTATCTCTATCACCATGAAAAGGCAAAACTACAGCAGACAAAGATCACAGAGACAACACCTGAGAGGGAGACAGACATAACTAGTCCTCCTGAAAAAGAATTCAAAATAAAAATCATGAACATGCTGACAGAGATGCAGAGAAAAATGCAAGAGCAATGGGATGAGATGCAGAGAAAAATGCAACAGCACTGGGATGAGATGCAGAGAAAAATGCAAGAGCAGTGGGATGAAGTCCGGAAGGAGATCACAGATGTCAGGAAGGAGATCACAGAAGTGAAACAATCCCTGGAAGGATTTATAAGCAGAATGGATAAGATGCAAGAGGCCATTGAAGGAATAGAAGCCAGAGAACAGGAACGTATAGAAGCTGACATAGAGAGAGATAAAAGGATCTCCAGGAATGAAACAACACTAAGAGAAATATGTGACCAATACAAAAGGAATAATATTCATATTACAGGGATACCAGAAGAAGAAGAACGAGGAAAAGGGATACAAAGTCTCTTTGAAGAAATAATTGCTGAAAACTTACCCAAACTAGGGGAGGAAATAATCGAACAGACCATAGAATTACAGAAAGGATCCAAGGAGGACAACACCAAGACACATAGTAATTAAAATGGCAAGGATCAAGGACAAGGAAAGAGTTTTAAAGGCACCTAGAGAGAAAAAGGTCACCTATAAAGGAAAACCCATCAGGCTAACATCAGACTTCTCGACAGAAACCCTACAGGCCAGAAGAGAATGGCATGATATACTTAATGCAATGAAACAGAAGGGCCTTGAACCCAGGATACTCTATCCAGCACGACTATCATTTAAATATGATGGTGGGATTAAACAATTCCCAGACAAGCAAAAGCTGAGGGAATTTGCTTCCCACAAACCACCTCTACAGGGCATCCTACAGGGACTGCTCTAGATGGGAGTACCCCTAAAAAGAGCACAGAACAAAACACACAACATATGAAGAATGGAGGAGGAGGAATAAGAAGGGAGAGAAGAAAAGAATCTCCAGACAGTGTATATAACAGCTCAACAAGCGAGCTAAGTTAGGCAGTAAGATACTAAAGAAGCTAACCTTGAACCTTTGGTAACCACGAATCTAAAGCCTGCAATGGCAATAACTACATATCTCTCAATAGTCACCCTAAATGTAAATGGACTTAATGCACCAATCAAAAGACATAGAGTAATAGAATGGATAAAAAAGCAAGACCCATCTATATGCTGCTTACAAGAAACTCACCTTAAACCCAAAGATAAGCATAGACTAAAAGTCAAGGGATGGAAAAACATATTTCAGGCAAACAACAGTGAGAAGAAAGAAGGGGTTGCAGTACTAATATCAGACCAAATAGACTTCAAAACAAAGAAAGTAACAAGAGATAAAGAAGAATACTACATAATGATAAAGGGATCAGTCCAACAAATATATTTAGAAGTCCAACCATTCTAAATATATATGCACCCAATACAGGAGCACCAGCATATGTGAAGCAAATACTAACAGAACTAAAGAGGGAAATAGACTGCAATGCATTCATTGTAGGAGACTTCAACACACCACTCACCCCAAAGGATAGATCCACCGGGCAGAAAATAAGTAAAGACACACAGGCACTGAACAACACACTAGAACAGATGGACCTAATAGACATCTATAGAACTCTACATCCAAAAGCAACAGGATATACATGCTTCTCAAGTGCACATGGAACATTCTCCAGAATAGACCACATACTAGCTCACAAAAAGAGCCTCAGTAAATTCCAAAATATTGAAATTCTACCAACCAATTTTTCAGACCACAAAGGTATAAAAGTAGAAATAAATTCTACAAAGAAAACAAAAAGGCTCACAAACACATGGAGGCTTAACAACATGCTACTAAATAATCAATGGATCAGTGAACAAATCAAAATAGAGATCAAGGAATATATGGAAACAAATGACAACAACAACACTAAGCCCCAACTTCTGTGGGATGCAGCGAAAGCAGACTTAAGAGGAAAGTATATAGCAATCCAGGCACACTTGAAGAAGGAAGAACAATCCCAAATGAATAGTCTAACATCACAATTATTAAAACTGGAAAAAGAAGAACAAAGGAGGCCTAAAGTCAGCAGAAGGAGGGACATAATAAAGATCAGAGAAGAAATAAACAAAATTGAGAAGAATAAAACAATAGCAAAAATCAACAAAACCAAGAGCTAGTTCTTTGAGAAAATAAACAAAATAGATAAGCCTCTAGCCCAACTTATTAAGAGAAAAAGAGAGTCAACACAAGTCAACATAATCAGAAATGAGAATGGAAGAATCACGACAGACTCCACAGAAATACAAAGAATTATTAAAGACTACTATGAAAACCTATATGCCAACAAGCTGGAAAACCTAGAAGAAATGGACAACTTCCTAGAAAAATACAACCTCCCAAGACTGACCAAGGAAGAAACACAAAAGTTAAACAAACCAATTACAAGCAAAGAAATTGAAACAGTAATCAAAAAACTACCCAAGAACAAAACCCCGGGGCCGGACGGATTTACCTCGGAATTTTATCAGACACACAGAGAAGACATAATACCCATTCTCCTTAAAGTGTTCCACAAAATAGAAGAAGAGGGAATACTCCCAAACTCATTCTATGAGGCCAACATCACCCTAATACCAAAACCAGGCAAAGACCCCACCAAAAAAGAAAATTACAGACCAATATCCCTGATGAATGTAGATGAAAAACTACTCAATAAAATATTAGCAAACAGAATTCAACAGTATATCAAAAGGATCATACACCATGACCAAGTGGGGTTCATCCCAGGGATGCAAGGATGGTACAACATCCGAAAATCCATCAACATCATCCACCACATCAACAAAAAGAAAGACAAAAACCACATGATCATCTCCATAGATGCTGAAAAAGCATTTGACAAAATTCACCATCCATTCATGATAAAAACTCTTAGCAAAATGGGAATAGAGGGCAAGTACCTCAACATAATAAAGGCCATATATGATAAACCCACAGCCAGCATTATACTGAACAGCGAGAAGCTGAAAGCATTTCCTCTGAGATCGGGAACCAGACAGGGATGCCCACTCTCCCCACTGTTATTTAACATAGTACTGGAGGTCCTAGCCACGGCAATCAGACAAAACAAAGAAATACAAGGAATCCAGATTGGTAAAGAAGTAGTTAAACTGTCACTATTTGCAGATGATATGATACTGTACATAAAAAATCCTAAAGACTCCACTCCAAAACTACTAGAACTAATATCGGAATACAGCAAAGTTGCAGGATACAAAATTAACACACAGAAATCTGTAGCTTTCCTATACACTAACAACGAATCAATAGAAAGAGAAATCAGGAAAACAATTCCATTCACCATTGCATCAAAAAGAATAAAATACCTAGGAATAAAGCTAACCAAAGAAGTGAAAGACTTATACTCTGAAAACTACAAGTCACTCTTAAGAGAAATTAAAGGGGACACTAATAAATGGAAACTCATCCCATGCTCATGGCTAGGAAGAATTAATATCGTCAAAATGGCCATCCTGCCCAAAGCAATATACAGATTTGATGCAATCCCTCTCAAATTACCAGCAACATTCTTCAATGAATTGGAACAAATAATTCGAAAATTCATATGGAAACACCAAAGACCCCGAGTAGCCAAAGCAATCCTGAAAAAGAAGAATAAAGTAGGGGGAATCTCACTCCCCAGCTTCAAGCTCTACTACAAAGCCATAGTAATCAAGACAATTTGGTACTGGCACAAGAACAGAGCCACAGACCAATGGAACAGATTAGAGACCCCAGAAATTAACCCAAACATATATGGTCAATTGATATTTGATAAAGGAGCCATGGACATACAATGGCAAAATGACAGTCTCTTCAACAGATGGTGCAGGCAAAACTGGACAGCTACATGTAGGAGAATGAAACTGGACCATTGTCTAACCCCATATACAAAGGTAAACTCAAAATGGATCAAAGACCTGAATGTAAGTCATGAAACCATTAAACTCTTGGAAAAAAACATAGGCAAAAATCTCTTAGACATAAACATGAGTGATCTCTTCTTGAACATATCTCCCCGGGCAAGGAAAACAACAGCAAAAATGAGCAAGTGGGACTACATTAAGCTGAAAAGCTTCTGTACAGCGAAAGACACCATCAATAGAACAAAAAGGAACCCTACAGTATGGGAGAATATATTTGAAAATGACAGATCCGATAAAGACTTGACGTCCAGAATATATAAAGAGCTCACACGCCTCAACAAACAAAAAACAAATAACCCAATTAAAAAATGGGCAGAGGAACTGAACAGACAGTTCTCCAAAAAAGAAATACAGATGGCCAACAGACACATGAAAAGATGCTCCACATCGCTAATTATCAGAGAAATGCAAATTAAAACTACAATGAGGTATCACCTCACACCAGTAAGGATAGCTGCCATCCAAAAGACAAACAACAACAAATGTTGGCGAGGCTGTGGAGAAAGGGGAACCCTCCTACACTGCTGGTGGGAATGTAAATTAGTTCAACCATTGTGGAAAGCAGTATGGAGGTGCATCAAAATGCTCAAAACAGACCTACCATTTGACCCAGGAATTCCACTCCTAGGAATTTACCCTAAGAACGCAGCAATCAAGTTTGAGAAAGACAGATGCACCCCTATGTTTATCGCAGCACTATTTACAATAACCAAGAATTGGAAGCAACCTAAATGTCCATAGGTAGATGATTGGATAAAGAAGATGTGGTACATATACACAATGGAATAGTAGTCAGCCATAAGAAGTGGAAAAATCCAACCATTTGCAGCAACATGGATGGAGCTGGAGAGTATTATGCTCAGTGAAATAAGCCAAGCAGAGAAAGAGAAATACCAAATGATTTCACTCATCTGAGGAGTATAGGAACAAAGGAAAAACTGAAGGAACAAAACAGCAGTGGAATTACAGAACCCAAAAATGGACTAACAGTTACCAAAGGGAAAGGAACTGGGGAGGATGGGTGGGCAGGGAGGGATAAGGGGGGCGGAAGAAGAAGGGGGGTATTAAGATTAGCATGCATGGGGGGAGGGAGAAAGGGGAGGGTGGGCTGCACAACACAGAGAGGACAAGTAGTGACTATACAACATTTTGCTAAGCTGATGGACAGTAACCGTAATGTGGTTGTTAGGGGGACCTGATATAGGGGAGAGCATAGTAAACATAGTATTCTTCATGTAAGGGTAGATTAAAAATTAAAAAAAAAATAAAGAAAGAAAGAATGAAAGAAAGAAAAAGGGGATTACTCCTTAACAGGATAAAACTATTGGTGAATCAAAGATCAATGCATGCTTTAAATATCCTTAATGTTGATCACTTAAAGGGTGTCAGATGATCAGCTATGGAGGTACTCTTTTCTGATAATATTCCTTTCTCTTAATTGAAAAAAAAAAAAAAAAGCAGTTACTGTGTGCTGACCTCCAATGAGTTCTGCACAGTGGTATAGAGGGCATGTCAAAGTGTGGGCAAAGGGTCTGTTTGTTTCTATGCAGAAGATCAAGGCCTAACTTGGATACCCAGAAAATGAACTAAGATACGATATGAGGAGGAGCTTCCGGCATCAGCACTCTCTGGAGGACTTGTGCCGGGGGATGATCATCAAAAAGCCTCCACAGGGATCCAGATGATGCTGCGGTTGTGGCTGCATCCAGCCCACCATCTCCTGGACTTGCCACGGGAATGAGGAAGGAGATGTCTAGGCTGGCATGTGCATACAGTGAGACAACGAATTTGACCGGATCTGTACTGTTGGAACTCAACCAGGAGTTGGGAGGGGTGCAAGTTGTAGCACTCCAAAATCTCATGACTATAGACTATCTACGGTTAAAAGAACATATGGGATGTGAACAGATCCCAGAAATGGGTTGCTTTAATTTGTCTGATGGTTCAAGTACAGTTGGACAATATCCATCATATCACAGATAAATTTTCACAAATGCCTAGGGTGCCTAAATGGTTTTCTTGGCTTCACTGGAGATGGATGGTAATTATAGATTTGCTTTGTTTATGTCACCGTATTCCTATTATGTTAATATGTGTGTGCAAATTAGTTAGTAGTTTAAAACCTATACATACTTAAGGTACTATACAAGAAGATATGTCAAAGAAATAATCAATCCTCCCATGTTTCCTTCATATGCTACATCTATAGCTTTTCTTCTTCCTTCCTAATTACAACCCTTAAATAGAATTCGTGCCTCATATCGAGTTTACCGAGTATCATAATTCCTCCAGGTGGTAAAGATACCTCGAGACAAGTGCTGGGCATAGAAGCCACAGGGCATAAATATGCAAAGAAGTAAAAAGCTAACCTTTGCAAACAATATGGCTTCTCTCTCACTTACCAACTTTACATTTCCCTGTATGGCCCCGGAAGATGACTGGTTAGCCAGAGACGGGTAAGATTCCTCAAGGGAGGAACAACCTAAGACAGGCACAGTCGCAGGGGGGCCATCAGGTGAGAATTTGGGGATCAACAGAGGTGAGGCTCAGAACCTCACCCCCCCTGCTTTGAGAGAAATCTTCTGCATCCGTGGATGTCTTGCTGCCCTTGTCTAGCCTGGATTAATACTTAGTCCATAGGCACACATCTGATCATCTGATCATCTACATTTGCCTTCTTACAGCACTAAACTATGTTTTCTACCTTTATCTTGCATCTACCTACCACTTCAGCATTTTATTAAAAATAAAAATAATAATAATAATAGGAGAAATGTGGGATCAACATATAAATCAAGTACAAAAATCAAACGAATATTCATATTTGACCTGATTGTTTATAGGTCATAATGTGTGATCAAAACCGAAAGGTTCTGTGATGAATGCCCTTGTACTGTTCACCATGTAAGAATTTATTCACTATGTAAGAATTCGTTCACCATGTAAGAACTTGTTCGTTATGCTTCAGAAGATTGGAGACTGACGAGAATTAGGCTTGAGATGGATTAATGATTGTATATTGAGCGTTGACCCCCCTATACTGAATTTTATTGTTGTTAACAACCATTTGATCAATAAATATGAGAGATGCCCTCTCAAAAAAAAAAAAAAATCAAACGAATATTCATATTTGACCTGATTGTTTATAGTTCATAATGCGTGATCAAAACCAAAAGTTTCTGTGCTGAATGCCCTTGTACTGTTCACCATGTAAGAACTTATTCACTATGTAAGAATTCGTTCACCATGTAAGAACTTGTTCGTTATGCTTCAGAAGATTGGAGACTGAAGAGAACTAGGCTTGAGATGGATTAATGACTGTGCATTGAGCATTGACCCCCCTATACAGAATTTTATTGGAGACTGACGAAAATTAGGCTTGGGGTGGCTTATTGATTATACATTGAGCATTGAGTCCCCTATACAGAATTTTATTGTTGTTGACAACCATTTGATCAAAAAAAATAGGAGAGATGCCCTCACAAAAAAAGAAAAAGTACACACTTCCAACTGTAAAATAAATAAGTAACCGGGATGTAATGTATAGCATAAGGAATATAGTCAAAATATTGTAACAACTTGGTATGGTGATAGCTGGTACCTAGAATTATCATGTATATAAATGTTCAATCACTGTGTTGTACACCTGAAACTAATGTAATACTGTGTGTCAACTACCCTTCAATAAAAAATTATTATTAAAAAAAAAAAATTTCAAACCTAGAAAAAAAAATAAGTGTATCAGATTACAAAGCAATCACTATTGAAAGTTCAATTGATTTCAGATTTAAATTAAGAGTGGAAAGAAACAACCATTTTTAAAAGCTCACGAATGTTTTTGTGAAAGTGAAAAGTTGCTCCCCATTTTAACTAAAATCAAAGGCAGCATAAGTAAGGCACATAGATACTTTAAGCCACAAAACTTTAATCTTTTTCACAACAAAAGAGGGTATAGACTTTCAAGGGTGATGGCATGGATAGCAAATGACTACAGTAAGCAGGGAGAAGTGATCTGTGTGGGGCTGCTGTGATAAATATTCATGGATGGAAGATACTAAAACAAGAGCCGTAAGCTCTCTGGTCAGCACTTGAGTTTTGGTATGTCTTCATTGTCTGGAAATGTACATGCTGCAAAATTCAGGGAACTGTATCTGAAAAAGAAATGTGGTTTTGTCATCTGCCCACCCTCTGTCTTACCCATTGCAGCCTACATTATCACATCATTTGCCTTATCAGTTCTTCATCTTCTCTTCATTATCTCTTTTGAATACAAATGTCATATATTATGTGCCTATATTAAATTGCAACCTGAAAAAAATTCTGGTGTTTATCAAACCAGCAGGCAAATGAAACTTCTATGCTTGAGTTAAAGAAGGGTTGTGATGTCATTACATAAATTGCAATCTGAAGTCACTTACGGACAGTGC